>NC_037682.1:36678419-36918651 GCF_003255815.1 Theropithecus gelada
TTTTTTTTTTTTTTTTTTTTTTTTTTTTTTTTGAGACGGAGTCTCGCGCTGTGTCACCCAGGCTGGAGTGCAGTGGCGCGATCTCGGCTCACTGCAAGCTCCGCCTCCCGGGCTTACGCCATTCTCCTGCCTCAGCCTCCGAGTAGCTGGGACTACAGGCGCCCGCCACCTCGCCCGGCTAGTTTTTTGTATTTTTAGTAAAGACGGGGTTTCACCATGTTAGCCAGGATGGTCTCGATCTCCTGACCTCGTGATCCACCCGTCTCGGCCTCCCAAAGTGCTGGGATTACAGGCTTGAGCCACCGCGCCCGGCCGATCAATAACTTCTTAAAAGCAGAATTAATATAAATTAAGCTCTCTTCCCCCACTCTATCATATTGTTACATGATATGTAACAGCATAATATTAAGGGAGCTTAGTTCATGTTAATTCTCCCTGTTTTGTAGAAGACATCTCTTGAATGGTCTACTCAACTCCTTACTATGTTAACTAACATCTTAGAGAACAACAGATCACAGGGTAAGATGGCGAAAGCCACTTTTTAAGTTGTAGCTCACCCCTATCTACTGCTAATTGGCTCAAAAGTAGCTATCTGACAAGTTAGACCAGGCAGAATCTTTCCTAAAAATTTGAAATTAGGAGCGAGGGTATGGGGGTTGCTTTTTGCCCTTTTAGCTAGGATCAAGTGGACAGAGAGGAGAGAAGAAGGAAAGGCTGTGAAAGATGAGGAGGTGGAAGACTGAAGAATGGAAAGAAGGAGAGATTCAGAAGTCCAGTAAGAAATTTGACTGTGATTGATATGGAATAAAAAGTGGTGTGATAGGGCTACCCCTCTTCAGTCACAGCTATCAGAGGGGCACAGGTGCTGTGTGTGCAGGAAGAGCAGAAGCAGCAGACAGGTAGGGAGGAGCAGAATCCAAGGTAGAAAGAGGTTTAATGGCTCTCTAGATCGTGTCTCCAATCTCCTCTTTAGTCCCAGTTATGTTCTTTTCTGCTTGTAATACATGCCCTGTTTTAAACTTAGATCAGATTATTAAATTGGTTTCCAACACTTTTGACTACAGCATCCCAATATTATAAGTATAAATGTCTCCCTAGTTCAACTATGGTTTCTTAAGGGAAGGGATTCTACTTTACCTGTCTTGATTATATCCTAAAATGTCTAAAGGAGTGCCTGGCAATAGTATATACTCAATTAATATTGGTTAAAAATGTTGAATCACTGAATCATTCAACACACACCCAGGAATAACACATGAAAAAGACCCATTGTGAATATTTTGGGATAAATTTAGCAAGTATTTTAACAATTGCCACTTCAGTTAGTATATGCCACCCACCTTTGAATGAGATAGAGACTAGATAATTTCAGATTATTTCAAAGTTTCTTTCTGGCAAAAAAGGAAATAATGAGCCACAGCATCACAGTTTTTACTTTTCTCAAAATGCTCCAGTCTAGTGTAAAGTATTTTGAACCTAAATATATTTTTTTAAAGTAAGACTTTAAAATTTTCCAATTCATAATAGGTGGATAGCTATTCATTTATTCTACAAACATATGCGGAGCCCCTTATACTAGGTACTATGTCAGGTACCAAATTGGAAAGGAAAGAGAGTAAGAGTCTCTCATCTTGAATCTGTCTAGGGGGAAAGATAGTTATCAAAATACATGATTGTACTATTTGACATGGTTCTATAGTGGAGGTCTCTATGAAATATAATGGAATGCAGGACTCCGTGGGGGAAAGGATAGGAAAGCCCTCCCAAAGGAAACAAGTTCTGAACTGGACACTAGATGATAAATAGTAGTTAGCACATTACAGCAAATAAAAAATTATTTATATTAAGTTGTACAAAATAGAATATAAAATAGCAAGGGTTGGGAAGTTGTTTGGGCCAGATTGTGAAGGCCCTATTAGAAGATATACCCAGAAGTTCAGATGTTCTCGATGACAAAAAAATTGAGGGTATAAGACTATCACACATGTGTTTAAGTAATTATTTAATAGATACCATTACTGAGAATTTCGTAAGTGACAGATACTGTGGTAAACATTTTGTAGATGCAATACTATGAATCTACAGGGAGAAATACAACTTTTGTAGAACTCTACGTGGTATGATATGAAATTATATACATAACAAGAATATATTAGCCCCCAAATGTTATTTCCCTTTTCCTTGGTTGTAACCTTAGAACCAATCCACTAAATAGCAAACTCTTTAAGAGTGAGTGCTATGTTTTATTTTTCTTGGAACTGAAGGTACACAGTAGGAGAGTAATAAAATTTTTGATGAATAAATGGATTAACAAATTATACAATCACTAGTGTGTCGGGAGGCACACTGGAGGATGATCTTATTTAGAGTCAGAAAATTCTCACATCTGACTTAAAGCCCTCTCTTCTATCTTCTGCAATAATCCTTCATTCCTCTCCAAAAGACACTGCCATAATGATAACAGCAATAAAGTATAAAAGAAGGGGCAGCTCTTATGGGTCATCAGTGACCTTGGCCATGATAGTGACCACTCTGGAAGTATTCCTTCATTCATAGGAGTTTGCTTACCATGGGGGTGGGAAAATTTAATTCTGTGAAATGTAAGATATGGTATAAATGATAACAACTGTATGAAATGGTAAAGATTGAGTTAAAACAGACAGAATCATTATTAACCCAGGACATTGAGTGATGCAAAAATAGGAGGAAATAATCAGGAGAAATAGGAGGAAATAGGAGGAAATGAACAGGAGAAAACAAGATTTTAGGCATTTCTCAAATCTTCTACTACCTGTGTCTTTTCCTTCGTCCCCAACTACAGGATTTCACCAGTTTAGACTCCATATTCAGGGATGAGATTTAACTAATACAATTTTTCCTACAAAATGCTTACAGTAGTGCATTTTGGGGGAAAAGTCGAGATTAAAATAACATAGCTGTTGTACCTCTTCAACCCAACCATCCTCAATCAATACTTAGGACTTATGGATGACCACTGGCTGTGGCCAGAAAGTATTCTCTCCCCATAGGTCTGGCATATTGGGCCAGGTGCGCCAGAGGAGAAAAGATTCATCTTCTTTAGAAACATCTACAATAGGCACTTGCCAGAGGCAGGGCACCAGGCTGCAAGGCCCGTTGGCCTCTGAAATATTTTGAGAACTGATAGAAAATGTGTTTGCAAATATGACACTGGCCTAACTTTCAAAAGAATCTAGAAAACCACACTAAGGTTAAACAGAAAACTGAGGAACCATTTGATAAAGGCAACAGTACTTTCTGCTCATCCTTGAAACCAAAAGATCTAGAGTCCAGGCCCAGAGCCACCACTTATTTACCAGGTGTCCCTAGTCACTTAGGGTTTCCGGGACTCTGTTACCTCTTGTGCAAAATTAAGGTGTTGGAGTGAAAGTTGGGTGTTGGGATAAAGGACAGGAGTAGACTCTGGCTAAATTAAGTTTAAAATAAATGTATTAGAAGGATTTGGGTTGCTCACAGAATTGAAGGAAGGCCCGGATAACCAGGCCAGGAAAGGACAGGGACCAGAGATGCTCTATGGAACCGAGGAACAGGAACTCCTACTAAGATGACTAAGCCTAACTAAGATGACCATGCCAGAGAGAATAAGCATCAACTTTTCTCTTCTTTTTTTTCCTGTCTTTTTATCACATTATACAAAGTCTAGAGGGAGAGAGCCCACTGACCTGGCTCCTGACTCTGCCTGTCTATTGGCTAAGAAGGAGCCAAAGAAGTGCCCAATAAATCCAATTGAAGCTGCATGTGATCAGGGAGGAGTTATTCCCCAAAATGAAGTATGGCCAAGGCTGAAAGAAGATAGGATGATCTCTGAGTTGCTGAAAATCCACGTTTCCAGTTCAGAGGGCATTAGATTCCTACAGAGCAGTAATAACCTGGCATTTCATTTAAGTTTTATTATACCATAAAAGAATATTGATACATAAGTGAAGGTAATCAACAACACAAGGGAGGTATATATTTAAAGGAAAATGGTGACTTTTCCAAAGAGTCTGATTTAGAAAGTCTTGGATGGGCCCATGAATGTGTATTTTCAGAATGTTCCCAAGGGGATTCTGATGCCAGGTCAGATTGAGAGTTACCACTCTCGTTTCAATGTGTTTAGATGGAAACTACACACACACACACACACACACACACACACACACACAAAATTTCCCTTCCAAGAGTGCTTTTACATATTATCTAATGACAGCCAGAGTAACAGCCATACAGTCTAACATCACAGTTCCCTAACCTCTTCTACCTTATACTCTAGGCCTGGAGGGCAAGAGAGCACGGTATTACACAGTACAGTTTAGCCCAAGCAAAAGCAGCAAATACTCTCCCACTCTCCTTTATTAGAAACACTCAATTTAGCAATCCTCCTCCCTCCTGCTGTGCTCACTGCTCCTTCTCCCCACCTCATACGCCATATGCTTTTAATCATGCCCCCACGGTTTCTCTTCCTGCAATGTCCCGGGCAAATTAAACTTGAAAAACAGAAATCTGAGAACTTGGAGCAAACATGGAAACTCGTGACAATGGTGGGAATCAGCAACCAGGCTGAAATCTCTAGCCTACAGGCGAGGAGATTGTTTTGGCCCTTAGGATAGCTAAACCCATAGTATACAGACTTCCCATGAGAGGGTTTAATTGTACTTCTTGTGACTGCCCTTAAAGATTTTCTTCATGGGCCTCTGAAAATTCATTCTAAAAGGTCCTCTTAGATCCTTACTCAAAATTTCACAATTTTAATTTCGTAGTTTTTCCTTGAAGTTCCATTTAACTATATTTTAGGGGGTCTATGAAATCTCTGACACTGCCCCCAGAATATTGAGGGATATAATCATGCGTATTTTTCTAGGGATTTTCACAAAGACTTATCCGCTTCAGAAAACACAAAATCCACCCATCTTAAAGGTTATAAATTAATGACTAAAGTGTTTAAATCTATAGGTCAGAGAAATCTGCTGCAATTCCTTTCTTCATCACTTCCAAGATATGAGACCCTAGGCAAGTTACTTCTAAATCTATGTGCATAGTCATTTGGCAATAAGAACATCTGGTTCATCACACTGTCTTACAAATTAAATGAATTAAAAATACAAGTTATCACACAGAACCTGCTACTCCATAAATATTGGATTTTAATATTATTATTAATATTATACATTTTTATTATTATTGCCAGATGCAGAATCTGAAAGCCACAGATGTCCAATATCATCAGGTGCTCACAAAAAAAGAACATGAAAGCAGGTCTTTCAATTTCCAGGGAGATTCACCAATGGGAACAGATTCCTAATTACTTTGGATTTATCTGGATCCTCTGGCCCAAGAAGGGGAAAACGTTATTATATTAGAACCATGTTTGCAACATGGCAAACATCAAATCTGACAGGCTTTGCTTCTGTTAAGGATGAATTAAACTAAAAATCTAACTAATGAAATTCACAGCTTCACAAAGATTCATGGGACCTTGGGAACCATTAATCCCAAACATTTCATTCCTGGGTGGAAAACTAAGGTTCAAATTGGTCAGGCAACTAAGAGACAACCGAAGTCAATTTGAAAATAAGCCACGGGGCCAGTTTATTATGGGCTAAAAGTTAATTCTGCATCCTCATTGCATTGCCTAAAATTATACCTGAGAGTCATAAGAATTGGATTTTAATTTTCAGCTGTAATATACATACTAAATGTTTATTCTCCGAGTATTTAGCAAGTACCAATTAGGTGTAAGGCATTGTAAGCATTAGGGAATTCAGCAGTGAGTAAAACAGATCAGATCTCTGACCTTACAGAGTTTACATTCTAGAAAAGAAGATATATACAATAAACAAGTTACAAATTGATGGTTTAATTATAATTGTGCATAACAACTCCGCGGGTCTAAACACACCTGCCTCACACACAGGGCTACCATGATTACAATGTGAACAAATACCTGTTGGGCACATAATACAGTGAGTGCTTCATACTCATTAGCTATAATATCATCATATCAGCTTCCCCATTCCCTACATTGTTTGCCAGATACCGCTTTGTGTGTAAAATACAAGTCAAGAAATTTCATCTCACAAAGTGCGTTGAGTTTTGACTCCAGTTTGGTGGAGGTCACCATGATTTTTTTCACGGACACCGCTGAAACACTTTCATGTTTTAGAATACTTTAGTGATCTTCTCCAGGTTTTATTCATTTTTCCCCCAGTTCTGAGAAAGCCTTTGACAGGTAAAATCATGAGTGACTTAAAATGAAATCACTTTTTAAAAATTTAAACACAAAAAGATGTTTCTTTTTCTTCACCATTTAAAGAGGTGGGGCATAGAGCGATGTTCCGGGAGGTTCTTTTCTTCATGCTGACCTGAAAGGCCAGGACTCTGTGAAGTTAAATTGTATCCTCACTGTATCTCTAGCAACCAGGTTGAAGCCCAGCCATCCCTGGCTCTACTCACCTTTAACCATCTCCCAGCCTCTCCTTTTTTCTCTCTGCTCCACACTGACACCACATATTCTTCCAATTCTTCTTTTGTGAAATACCCTGCCCCATGCCAGCCCCCGAGTTATCTCCTTATTATTGAAGGATCAAGTTGAACTTCTACTGACTTTCTAATCCCAGCTCTGCCTTGGACTCACTGTGTGGCCTTGGGTGAGCTCCTAATTGTTCTAAGCCTATTTTCTATGCATGTAAAAGGGGTATATACCAACAGCAGGTGATTGCAGGATTAAATGAAATGCCATGAATTAGCTCCCAAGGCCACATTCAGTAGGTGTCCAAAAATGTTATGTCCCTTTTCTTCCTCTAACAGGAAACTTAGCCAATGACTGGGGTTTTCTGAGGGTGTTTCGTGGAGCCCTAGCTTTCTGCAGAGGGGCCTCAGGATTACCATGGCCAGTGAGAGGAGAGACAGCCAGCCAGATACTGAACCTGCAGCCCTGCTGCATCTAGAGCAACTTCTTTTACATCTGCTCTGTGTATTGTATTGGGATTCTGAAAGCATTTTGTTTTAAAAAATAATTTTAAATAAGAACGAGTTGAAAAGTGAGAAAGTTAGCCAACTGTAAATTTAGAAGGAAGAGCCCACAAAAGACTCCACTCACTTCTGACACCAACTGCAAGTTCATTGAGTTCTCAAAACCACCCTCAGGTACAACAATTCACTAGAAGGACTCAGAACACACTGAAAGAAATTATATTCACAGTTATAGTTTGTTACTGATACAGGATAAAGACTGAGATCAGCCAAGGTAATAGGCACATAGCACGTAGGGCAGAGTCCAGAAAGTATCAAACATGTAGCTTGAAGTTGTCCTCTTCCTGTGGAGTCAAAGATGTGTTATTCTTTTGATTTCATTGTGTGACAGTAATCCCAGAGTACTGCCATCTAGAGTAGCTTACTCGAGCCTTGGTGTCCAGAGTTTTTAGTGGAGTTTCATCACACAGTCATGATTGACTATACACATGGAGCTGGTCTCAGTTTCCATGCCCTGTGAAGTTGGATTAATACTGTGTGACCCAAAACCCATACCCTAAATCTATTGTTGCCATCTGGTATGGGCAACCACCCCCTAAATCACTTTGTTAGATTATCTAGTATGACCTAAGGCCCTAAGGCAAAGACACTCCTATCAAGCATGACGTTTCACATGCTTAGAGATTACCTCCCAGAAGCCAAGGGCAAATATCAGAACTCTCTTTGAGCCAGGTTAAATTCTTTACTATACAAAAAGCTATTCTCAAATGCACCCTATCTACTCTAGATAAGTCTGTCAAGATCTGCCTCACCTTGATGTTTTTATTCCTTCCAAGCCTAGAATTCCCTATCACCTTCATTCTGTTTACTCCCAGATCAAGACCTATCTCAAGTCATACCACTGCCGTCAAAGCCCTCCTTGACCACACTGGTCCATATTGACCCTTCACTTTTCTTATTGCCAGGGATGCATTTTATCTATGTACTTTCTAACTCTTCAGTTCAACAAACATTTATTATCTGTACAGTGATCTAGAAAAAAGGAGAGACAGAAATGACCAACACATTGATCTCTGATTTAAGAAAGTTTCACATCTAGTAGGACAGGCAGGTTATTTTCATTCACTTATTTAATAAATATTTATTGAATATCTACTCTGCACCAGGACCTAAACTAGTTTAACTAAGTGAAGTAACTAGTGAAATAAGTGAATGAAACCTAAATACAAGAATATATAGTTATCTATAATTACAAACAGAAAAAATATAAGACCGAATGAGAGAAGATGAGAATGACAAAATCTGATTCGTGTAGGTCTCAGTATCACATTATTTCATGAATGGTGAAACATTTACCCTAAGATGATTTTTAAAGTTAGTAGTTTTGTATTTACTTTAATGAATCTCTTATAACAACACTATGTGACCAAAATATTACAACCTGTGATTTCAGTTATTATGGTTTAAAACAAGGCAAATTATAAAGAGTAATTTTTGATTATTTAACAATTACTATGGCCATATTGCTGCATACCAGATGAATCATAGTTAATCTGCAGCTATGACTAAAGTCATGTAATCAGGATTAGAAAAGCTGGAGTTTGGAAATTGCTACATTGGTAAAGGGAATGACATGCTCAGATATGGCTTTCAGCAAAGTCTCCAAGGAACTGCCACGAAAAAAAATGGATCAAGTTTGGATAAGCCAGTAGCTAGGGAGACCAGTGAAGATGCTATTGGAACAGTTCTGTTCAGAAATGAGTAAGATACAAATTAGAGCAGAGGAGGGGGATTGGAGAGGAGGGGATAGATTTTTAACACTCTTTAGGACTTTGAGGATGGACCAGAAGTAGGAGTTAAGAAAGAAGGGAAAATCTAGGATGACACCTGGGTTTCTAGCTCATAAAACTCAAAAGATTATTGTGGCGACCAAGATAGGAAACATGAAAAGAGAAACAGGTTTGGAGAGTAATCAATTGAGTTTTTTAACAAAGTAATATGAGTCTTCCCTATATTTAAATGTATGAAACTATCTCATTGTTTCATATGTATAAATTATATCTCTTCAATTAAAATTTAATCAAAAACAACAAATAATTTTTATTGTGGTACTCTTTATTCATAAAAAATAAGAAATGATATTCCTTTTTTATATTTCTCAGGATGTGTTTGGTGGAAGAACATCGTTTTTATTGGAAGGCTTTTAGAGTCATTCCCAATTAGCTGTGTGATCTAGACAAAGTTGCTTAAACTCCCTGAATCTCAGTTCCACATCTCCAAAATGAGATAATAACATTAATACCTGCCACCATATTGTAAAGAGCTGCACAAGTTTTAGTTGAGTCAGGGATGGGAGGTGGTCTTGTGTTGAATAAGAATTCCTTATTAATTGGTTTGAATCTCTTATCAAAATATCAGTAGGGAGAAACTATCTGTGAGGAGGCCTTGTTCAGCAACCACATGTATAGTATTTTTCTTCCGTATAACTTTCAAAGAGCAAAGCTGTCTGATGACTGTATCTAGACATCAAAAGGAAATAAAGATTTTCCTATCTAACCCCAGGTTTCCTTCATCCTTGAGAAAAACAAAGCTCCACACCTCAAATTCACTTGCATGATCAAGACGGCTTTCTCCCTTTCTTTTCCCTCACCCACTTGCCTCAGACTTCTCAGGCTATACCCAAGCCTAGTTGTGATACGTATTGTATATTTTAATGCCTAACTGCTGGGTAATTCTCTAATGTACAAAAAGGTTAGGCTCTCGAAGTGCAAAATGAAATCCACCAGGGTACAACTTAAACTGTGTTTCCAACATGGGGAAAATGTCAATAAAAGGCTTCCCAGAGCTTCTACAAGAAGACAGAAGGAAAAGAACAGACTACAAAGAGAGAAGAACAAGAATGTTTCAAATACCTCAGTGCTGAAGAACACAAGTGATTTCTAGTTGCCAGGTAAGTTGCACTGGAATTCTTTCACTTGACCCACCAGATCTATGGTCCATCCTCCTACATCTGACCTTCGTAGATTACATTAACAGGCTGTCTCACCCTCTGGCTTCCTTTTGGGTCCAGTCAATGGGAACCCAAGCAGGAGATGGGAGGGAAAGAGAAGATTACTATGGTATTTTATTCTTTTGGCTTTCTCTCTGGGGAGGCAGGGAGAGTGGGGACAGCAGTCAGAGTGGCTGAATATCCTATCAAGTGCTCCTTTCTAAAACATTCTCCTCTGCCAGTTTCTATTAATCACTCTCTCCCCTTTCCTCTTGAGGCCTAGGGGTGGCAGCTGTGCTTTCTATGTCCTGCTATTGAGTAGTAAGTAGTATTTCTTGGGGGCAAAACCCTCATTCCTCATCCTTCTTTGCTGCATCCTTCAGTCGCTTACCTACTTCAGGTACCTTTGCTCTGTAGATAACTCCCAAATCTTTGTCTCTAGCCAGAAATTATCTTTCCAAACATATTCATCATTCCTTTATTACTCTTTCAACAATTTTGAGTATCTATTATGTATTAGGTTTTCCATAACACATGGGTAAATAACAACATCAGCCTTAATAATGGCTCACAATTATGTGGTAATTTTATATGGCAGACACTGTTCAAGTGCTTTACATACATAACTCATTTAATCTTCATACAACAATGTAAGTTAGGGTTATTATAGTTCCCATTTAAAGGTAAATAAACAAGCACAGAAAACATCAGCAATCACCAGAAGCCACACAGTTAGTAGGCAATACAGCCAGCATTTGAACACAGATATCCTGGCTCTAGAATGTAAGCTCCTTAACCATTATGTTATACTGCCAGTGTCACACTTCTGGGGTAGTCTCCATCTATCTCATGCCAGAAACTATGGTTTTAAACCTTCTATGAGATATATTCACAGTGTACCAGAATCTAGAGGCTCTTATTTCCTTTTTACAGCTGTCTAGAAGCAAAAATATCTGAATTAAGGCTAAATGTAAGAGTTTGCATGCATGGTTTTTTTTTCTAAAGTCATTGGTAATAAGTATTACTAATGTGTATCAAACCCACTCTCTAAATCTCAGAAAATAGTATCTGCACAGAGAAATCAGACATCAAGATAGAGAGGGATGATAGAAGGAATCCACCTCTTCCCACCATGGAAGGCAATTTGCACAATGTCTAAAAGGCTGTAAAAATATGCACATTGTCTGATTTGGCAATTCAATTCTAGAAATATATCCTGAAGAAATAATCAGAGAAATGTAGAAATATTGATAAAAAGCATGTTCATCTGGAGCATGAATTACAAGAATGTCAAACTTGAAATAACTGAAATGTGTAGCAAAAGGAAACTTCTTATCCATGGACTGTATATTAAACAGTGACTAAGAATGAATATATGTGTATGTTCACAGAGAAAATGCTCATAATGTGTTTATTTTTTAAAGTAGTTTAAAAAGAGTACATATAGTGTAATCATATTTTTTGTTTGAATAATTACACATATGTGTAAGATAATTTTAAGAACTTGGAAGCATATATACCATGTTGTTCTCTCCAGACTGTAGAGTTGTGGATGGTTGATTTTTATCCTCTTCTCTACTCTTATCGCTACTTCCAATGTTATCTCAATTAACCTTTTTTTTTAAATAAAAAGTCGCTAGTTTCTTTAATAAACAGCATATTAAATTTTCTTCCACAGAAGCCAAATCAGAAGTGGGTATGTTAGTATTTATTTGCTAGAACATGATTATTTCTAAGAATCATGATTCTCCAGAAATCAAATACAAGTCATTTATTGTATATTTACAGCCACCAATTCCATGATAGATTTCTTTTCTATTTAAATTGTCAGAGTCTAATTTACAGGTAACTCTTCTTGCCTTTTTCCTTAATTAAAATTTGATAAAAGAAGGTAGACCATTCCCTGATTGGATGGATGATGAAAGAAATAAGCATACACAAATAAATAAATAAAAACAATGGGAATACAGATCCCTCTTCTACTGTTTGCTGGATAAATGATCTCAGAAGAAGTTAATCTTTCCTCATCTCAAGTTAGTTTCCCTATATGTGGGGATAAAAAAATGATAAATAATTCAAATAAACTTAATGAGAGTTTAATAAAATGTATGGAAGAGGCATTCTGTAAATCAAAAGTGTTATGTGAATGTCAATCAGGGATAGGTGATAGTATTTTGTCTGTTTTTCTGTCACTAACTCATTGTGAGACCTTGTGCAAGTCACTTAATCTCGATGACTGTCAAGTCCTTCATCCTTAAAATGAGGAAATGAATGGTGCTAGTGACCTTTTGAGTTGTTTTTGACTCTGTTATTCTATTACTTTGTGACTCTACTGGGTTGTTTGTGAGTCGTGACAGATGCTTGCAGAGCCCTGGAAAATGATATAAACATTGAAATCATTGAGTTTGGCAGGAAACACGAGGTGGCCTTCAGTGCTGATGTGGTGATGGGTAGGATGGCTTTAGAAGAAATGCTCAGTCCTGATTCCTCTGAATCATTTTCTCTCCAAGTGAGGACAAAGATGAAGAGTGAAGAGATTCTGCAGCAACTGTATACATGGAAAATGACCCAGAGTAGATTCCCAAGGAGCCTCTTGGGAGCAATGCCCAGAGGACAAACTCTGTCCCCCTGGAGGTCTGCCGCTGCCTTCCCAAAATGCTCTGGCTGACTCTCCTGCACTGCCTGTCTTGGAAAGCCCTGTGGTAAAACTGAGTGGTAATGACTCTTTAAATGTATTTATGGTAGCAAAAAAAAAAAGTGTGTGTGAACACTGAGCAGAAGAATGCTCCTGACCAGAGAAATGTGTTACTTATAGAAAATAACTTCTGGAAAAAACATGCCATTTTTCTCACAGTGAAAGGTATAAAAATCTTCAGAAAAAACAGAATATCAGAAGCACAAAGGTATTTAGTGATCAGTTGATTCAGTTCAGTCTACTCTAAAGGTGGAAACGGAGTCCAAGTAGGAAGAAGGGGGAACAATAAGGGAGAGGAGTTACTTAATACCTACTGTTTTCCACTGCTGAGCAAGGTCTAATTTTTATTCTCTCCCTCTCTTTCTCTCTCTCTCTCACACACACACCTGATATATATATACCCATACATACGCATACACATACATACATATATACACATATATAATAGATACATATTACATATAGTATATTTGTGGGTATAATACTGAGATATATAAATAGATTTCATGATACCAACTCATAAAATGGATATAATTAATTCTCCATTTCTTTAATAAGAAAGCAGAGATTAAGCTAGATTGAATGACTTTTCAAGGTCACAAATATAATTAGTAGAAGAGCTTGGGCCTTTTGTCCTTGACAATCAGAATCAGAGGAAAGAAAAACTTTTTTTTTTTTTTCCAGCTTAGAACATCCGGCCCAGGGATGAGTAAGCAGACACTAAGGTACTTTTTTAACTTCCTAAAGATATAACAACTTGGATGCCTCTAAGTATCAGCCAGTTATTCCTTTATAGTCTTGCTTTCTATCCTGGCCACTGGCAAAGTGGCATTATTATCCTATGAGTCATCATGCTAATAAATATATCTAATTTGAAGATAACCCCTTCTTCACTTTGCAGCATGATTTAACCCTCCCTCCTCTTCATCTTTTTCCATTCCCAGCAACAGTCTCTCATGTCTAAAAACAAAATGTCACTGAAGCCAGTTTCATGAAATGAGGAGAGGATGATAAGATCCTAAAATATTTCAAAACCATGACTTTAGAATGGAACTTTTAGAGCTGTTTAAAATGACTTACAGAGTGAGTGCCTTTGATGACAGAAAGGATGCAGGAAAGAGTATGTTCAAGTACATACTAGAGTTTGCAAAGAGACTGTCTTCTGAAAATTACTGGTAGTGGTCAAGGAGTGATACAGAAGGGAAGCGGTCAGGTAACAAGTCTGTATTTTTTCAGTTCTTCTTCCAGTCTCCCAAAGCAATTTGTACCTTGGTTTGTGATTGCATTTATCTCCCTGCCTTTTCGCTGTTTCTTTTCATAACTGTATCTTCAAGGGCAAAAATTATTGATTAAAAAGATAATACTCAGGGACTAGCCCAGAGCTTGGCATAGAGAACATTTTTGCAAACATTTGCTTACTGGAAGAATAAGGTTCACAGAAGCAGAAGTTCGGTGAGGTTGTTGAATGGTTTTTATCTGTATAGCATTTCTTCCTCCTCTCTCCAATTCTACAATAATTCTTCCCACTTTGAAACATTCAAGTGGGTATCACCCTCACCCACACTGACCCTAGTGATGAGCTTCTGAACCAGGCCTAACCAGCAAGAGCTTGCTACCCCTAGGCCTACTAGGTCAGGTAAATGTGTATGATTCATGCCAGACCAATCAGGGCTTTTCTCTAACATTCTGCCAGCATATTTGGGAAAGTTGTCTTTTTCTTTTTCTGACTGCATGTGCTCTAAAGACCAAGACCATCATGGGGCCTTTTGCTAATGAGAGAGAGAGATTATATGAATATTCAAAGGCTAACAGAGTTGAGAGAGAAAACCTTAGTGCCATGCTATAAACACTGGAATCTAGCTTTTACATGAATTTTCCCTCTTTGTCTTTCCAGATACAAGAACCAATAAATTATCTTACAATTTCAGTTGGTGTTCTTTCACTATCAATCAAAAGAGACATTTCCAAGACAATAAATCATGTGACTTCTCACAGTCCCTTTCCAAATGTTAGATTCTTTCATCCCAGTAATGGAAAGGATGAGCTACTGGTTCATAAAAACTCAACATAAAGGTACCAACTAGGGGTTTCATGGGTGACCTATGTTAAAGAAAAATTCATATTAATGAGAGTTTTCTGGTTTTGTTTTGTTTTTGTTTTTAAAACAGTCTGGCTTTGTTGCCCAGGCTGGAGTGCAGTGGTACAATTATAGCTCACTGCAACCTCCATCTCCCAGGCTCAGGTGATCCTTCCACCTCAGCCTCCCAGGTAGCTGAAACTACAGGTGCATGCCAACATGCCCAGCAAATTTTTGTACTTTTTGTAGAGACAGAGTTTCACTATGTTGCCCAGGTCTTGAACCCCTGGCCTCAAGCAATCTACCTGCCTCAGCCTCCCAAACTGTTGGGAGCCATTGTGCCCAACCTTAATGAGAGTTTTCTAGGCCTATAAAGAGATTCTCAGTAAAAGCAGTAAAAGAATATTTTCTTCCAGAATTTCAAGTTCTGGCACATATATTTAATCTCTCACCTGTCCTCCTTGTTACTGTTTCCTAGAACAGCCCATGTGTAATAGAATGATTATCAGGAGTGGACTCAGAAACCCTCAGCTTTATCATCTACCATGCAGTACCTCACTGCAATCGTGAATAAAGTCACACTAATCTTTCCATGTCTCACATTCCTTATTGTTAACAAAGGGATAATAATAGCTATTTCATGGATGGTCATAGGAGTTAAATGAAATTAATTACATACGAATATGGAGGCCTGATGTCAGGCATAAAATATCATTTGTGTTTTTTCATTCTAGCAATTGAATCATGCAAAGAATATTTAGTGAATGCCTACTATGAACCTACTGTGCTTACTATTTTATTTAGTTTTTAAAAAATATCCAATGGACATTGACTAACATTTTCATGTGGACAAAAGAGAGAGGTTCAATGAAATTTTCCAGTGAAACTTCATCAAACAGTCTTCATTAGTTAATCTTGATTCTCTTTTTGTACCCTCATGAGATGGAAGGGCATCAGCTCCTGCCCTTCCTAAATAGCGTAATTCCCTCCAAATCTCTTTCCTCTCTGGAACCGTTTAGCTTTGTGAGATTCTGATGCCTGAATCCTCACACTTATTATTCTGATCAGTCCATCAAAGATTTTCATTTATATCCCTACTTTTTAGAATAGAGAGGAGATGTATATAGTAATTTTCTTCCACGGTCACATTGATTTTTATCACATCCTTCTCAACTATTCCTACCATAGGTCTTTGAACCTAAGGTCTATAGTGTATCTTTTCCACAGACTTCTTGAGCTGGAGTTTTGCAATTATTACTGTTGACTTATTACAAAACAATGACAATATTCCTGCTATCATAATTAAGTTATCAACATGATTGATGCTCTTTTTTCAGGGTCTGGTTTAGATACTAAAGCCATGATCAAACCAAGACTGCTCCCTTGTGATATTTACATACCATTGTGGAAGAAAAAAAAACAAATATATAATAATACAATATGTAACAATATATCAGGAATTGATAAGCTTCCTGAAGAAAAATAAAGCAGGGTAAAAAGTTGCCACTTTAAATAGAGTAATCATGGAAGGCATCACTAAAGAGGTAGTTTAAGCAGAGAACTAAATGAAGTGAAGTGATAAGCCATATGATTATCTAGGGAGGAACATTCCAGGTGGAGAAAACAGCCACTGGCATGATTGAGGACCAGCAAGGAGGTCATTAAGACTGGAGTAAAGCAAACAAGGAAAGAGTGGTAAGAAACAGCATATATGTCTGGTTTTAATATAATTGTCCATTTATATATCTGTTTGCCACATTCAACTCTACTAAACTCCTACTAAGCAGGGCAGCATCTTTTGCATCCACATTTCCAGTGTCCAGCATAATACCAACAAAGAGTGGATGCTAAAATGCTCAGTAAATATTTATAATAAATGATACAGGCATGATTGAATTATTGGGAACTCTATAAGTGATTGTCAGATTTGGAATCGAATAATACATTCTGGTTAGGCCAGATGTGACATGTTTTAAACACATGTAACTACAGAAACTATATTGCATGGATAATAAATAGCAAGTCTTGTGTTTTGGTGCTTTTCCGTCAAATGAGATCACTCATGTGAAAAGCACTGAGATGCTGCAGAACTGCTATTGGGCATATTTTTGTATGTGACTCCTAATTAATTTAATGTGCTAAATGTGCTAAGAATGTTATCTTATGACTTCTGTGACTGAGAAATACAAAATACGGGAGAAAACAGTGATGAAGGGGTAGGAAGTGAGTGAAGCAAATCCATTGTTGAAAAACAAACATGGTAATGACACCAGTGACATCTTTGGCATTGAAATGACAAAAGAAATTATTACTTGCCTAATTTTCTTGTTTTAACTAGATACTACACAAAGACATTTTTCTAGACACAATAAGAAATAGATAATCTTTTACACTTTTAGACATTTTGAAGTTTTCAATAATATTATAGTTAAATAAAGTAACCTTCATATAAAACACCCAGAAAAGTGATGTCACATGACTAAGGTCACAGGTGTTAGGGAATAACTTCAACTCAAGTCTTATAATTCTAAATCTAGTGTTCTTTCCACTTCAGAAGCATTCAGCCACTAATAAGAATTTAAGAATCATTTAGACGGCTGGGCGCGGTGGCTCATGCCTGTAATCCCAGCACTTTGGGAGGCCGAGGCAGGCGCATCACAAGGTCAGGAGATTGAGACCACAGTGAAACCCCGTCTATACTAAAAATACAAAAAATGAGCCTGCTCGGGAGGCTGGGGCAGGAGAATGAACCCAGGAGGCGGAGCTTGCAGTGAGCCAGGATCACGCCACTGCACTCCAGCTTGGGCGACAGAGCGAGACTCCGTCTCAAAAAAAAAAAAAAAAAGAATCATTCAGACTAAAGCAAACACGGAATTAAAACTTCTAAAACTGGCAAACTGTGTTTTTTTAAAAAAATGTCTGGGACAGGACTACTTTAAGGAGGAAATAGTCTTAATTTCATAATCGTATTGAACTAGCCATGAAATATATAAACATATATTGCATGCAAAATATAACAATTTACTTTTATTCGGGATCTTAACAGAACACAATAAAGTGAAATTTTGGTTCATTTTGAGGACATTTTTATTTTTCTTATCTAGGCTAGACTTTCATGAATTTGCATGATTCCAAAACAAGAAGATGTAGAAGGTCCTCTTTATGTCAATATACATAATTTAAATCCCTATAATTACCAGACTATAGGAAAGAAATCATCATACAAAGGAAATATACACTTATTACCACAGGTAAAATTTTCTTGTACTTTAACCTCCCCCCTTTTTACTAATAATGTCTTTCCTACCCTTCACATTATTTATGTTAATCATTTTTTATTGTTTGTAAGATACTCAATATCCAAAAACATAATGTAAACACAATGCAAATTAACTAAAAATAAAGGTACACATCTTGTAAGAGATTTACAGCTCTATGAAGTATGTTAAATTTTCAATGCAGAACTTCTCAAATCTTCCCACAGTCATTCATTGACTCAGGAGAATATAGTAAAACTAGATCAGCTAATTAATACAGAAGAAAAATCAGCAAGGATGATGAGATATGCATTTCAAAGTAGAAAAAGTTTAATACCAAAGGATTAAGAGCAGTTCTATAAAAAATTAGTGCCATTACAGAATATTTTTGTAAAAGTGACCCTCTTAATTATGTTATAAAAGTCAAATGCAAACTAAAGCTTCTAATATTGTACTGTCATACAATTATGCTGAAAAAATTTGCAAAATGAAATCAATGGTCAGTATACTCTTTGTCCTAATACTGAGCACACAGTTGCAATAATAATTTAAGCATTATTAAGTGTAAGATAAACTGTTTTCAAGCTCTAAAATTGTAGAAAATATACAGTGGCTAATTTGTGATTCTTTTATAAATCACCTCCAAAGCAAGAAAGGAACAAAAAACAAGAACACAAAATCCTTCTTCACCAAAACTATAGCAACTAGAATGTAAATAGTCTACATATGTAAACTACACATATAGAATTCTACATACATAGAATGTAAATACAGAGAAGAATGATAATTGAAAATTATCCTAGGGTATGGAAAGACAATGAATGAAGATATCCATAGCTTTAGATCTCAAACACACACAGAATAGGTTATTTATCCAAAGTATGTGTCACATCTAGGGAAACAAAACTCATCAGAACAAAAGGTGAATGGCATGGGAAGCATGTAAGTTGTAGTGGGAGCTTCCTTAAATCAATTTAAGCATAAAGTCTAGATTAGCTGGGAAAGCATGAGAAAATATAAAATATATGGAAAGCAACCGGTCAGTGAGACATAGAAAAGAGATACATTCTATATTATCAACGGTATTAGAGTACAAATTTAAGGCTAAGTAAATTCACTCTTCCTTCTTGTCCAGACTAGAACTTTTGTTGCTCTCTTACATTAACCACCTGAAAAAATCTCCTAAGACCTAAAGATGCTACATGAGAAAAGGAGACAAAGAATAGGACTTTTGTAACACAAGAAAATTGTAACAAAATGTATCACTATGAATTGTTTACAACATAATATAGCAACAACTTTTATAAAACAGGAGCACAAAGGAGATCTAAAAGAGCTCAGGAATGCTACAAAATGTAAATAGAAAATAAAGCATTAGTATAAATAGCACAGAAAAGTGGAAGAAAAATGAAAGTCAAACTGGGCCAAAAGGAAGTTAGTTCTATGAATTCCAAAAAGTAGAAAAAAGTAAAGATAATATTCCCTAATCAAAGTATTAAAAAAGCAAAGCATGGAAGGAGGGAAGGAGGGAAGGAAAGAAGGAAGGAAGGAAGGAAGGAATGAAGGAAGGAAGGAAGGAAGGGAGGGAGGGAGGGAAACTATAAATTCACAAAAAGAAAACAACAAAAATCTACCTCCAGGAAATTCTAAACTTCTCTCGAACAAGTATTAGATGAAAGAAGAAATTAAAAGTAAAGCTAAAAAATATTGTTAAAATAACCATAATTTAAAATAACCATAGTCTACATTTTGAATTTATGAAATATAGCTAAAACAGTGCTCAAAGAAAAAAATCATAGTCATAAAAACTTATGTCAATAAAGAGAAAAAATAAATGAATCATCGGGAAATAATCATTATTTAATAAATAATAATGAATAATAACATACAATAATATACAAATAATAAGGGTAAAAATGTATAATTATTTCCATAGATGTGGCAAAGGTGGGTTCATAAAATTTAACACCCAATCTTGAAAATACCTCTTAATAAAATAGGAATAGGACTTGGAGCTAGCATCTTAATTAATGAGGAAACAATGGGACTAGTTGCATAAAGTAAAAAGCTAATTGAGAATGTCTTTATCATCATTAGTATTTAATACTCTGTGGAGAAATTAACCAATGTGATTAGGAAGAAAAGAGGTATATAAACATTTAAAAGATGGAAGTAAAATTATTATTTGTACATATAAAAAAATGATTTCATAGGAAACTCAGAGCATGAATAAGAAACTATTACAAATTTAAAATAACTTAGTATGGTATCTATAGACAAAATTTATATACAGAAAATAATAGGCTTAATATATGCCAACAAATTAGATGAAAGTATCTCCATTAACAAAGGCAACAACATAGATAAATTTCAGACTTAAGAAAGCACATATATGATCAATATGAATACAACTTAAAAATGCTAATCATTGGCTCAGAAGTAGTAGACAAAAACATGAAAAAGTTTGTCATAATCTTGGGTGAAAAATTCAAAATCACATACTTCAGTTGTGCTTTAATCAATAAACTTAGGGTATTTTCAATTTTTAAAATGGCAACAGATGTCTTTGGGAAATACAAAAGTAGAAAAACATTATTATTTTTATAGATAATAATAATCAGTCTTTTTAAAATAAAGAGTATGAAAAATAATAATTGTATCAGATATGACATGTTATAGAGCTGCAATAATTTTAAAATGTGCTATATTCAGTGAAAAAATCATTCCTGGCTCTTGTCTTGGAAGTAGAATGGACTAGCTTTAGATTCAAATAAGCTGGGATCCATTTAGAAGGAACTCTGGGACTTAGAAACAAATAATTCCCAACTTTTGAACTGTTGTAGCTTTAGAGTGACTGCTGAGTTTGTTGGAAAACAAAAAAGAAAGAAAGTCAGTAGAGCCAATGATTACTGAGGAATTGGGTCACTTTCTTTCAATAATTATTTACTAAACAGTAGTAAGCCCCCATGTCAGGCTCATGTTAAGCACTGAGAGATGAGTTTTATGATATATTCTTAAGTCACCTATCCTCACAAAGCCTATTATCTTTCTCTCTTTTTTCAGCCTTTTGATGTTGTTGTTTTGCTACTTGTTTGTTTGTTTGTTTTTAAGAATCAGGGTCTTGCCCTGTCACCCAGGCTGAAGTACAGTGGAGGTTGAGTGCACTGCAGCCTCAACCTCTTGGGCTCAGGCAATCCTCCTGCCTCAGCCTCCCAAGTAGCTAGAACTGTAGGCATACATCATCATGCCTGGCTAATTTATTTTTATTTTTTGTAGAGACAAAGTCTCATTATATTGTCCACATTGGTTTCAAACTCCTGGCCTCAAGCAATCCTCCCACCTTGGGCTCCCAAAATGCTGCAATTAGAAGCATAAGCCACTTTGCCTAGCCCTTTTATATCTTTTATAAAATTGAAAAAGTCTATTACAGATTTTCTTAACCTCCCTTGTAAGGGCATCCATGAGTCATCATTAGGGGAAGGACAATGGGATGTTCATGAAAAGACACTTCTTTCCCAGATAAGAAAATGGCAAATGAGGAGAAAGGCTCTCACCACTATTGCAGTCCTCTTGCTTTCTGACTGCGAATGAATTCATGACTTCTGGATCTGTTGCAGCCATCTTGAGAGCATAAGTGATAACACTATGGTAGAAAAGCTCAAGAAAGGTAGACCAGAAAAATAAAGAATTGTCTAGGTTCTTGTTAATATTGTCAAATAATTGAACCAGACCAGCAGCTACCTATCTCCAAACTTATGAGAGAAAAATACTCCTATTTAGTTAAGCTACTGCTAGTAGGGCATTCTGTTATTTGAATGGAATGCATTTCTAGTTGAAAAGATGAATGTAAAAAGCAATAAAAACTGAGCAGATATAGTTCCTGCTTTTACAGAGTTTAGAGTACCAAGGAACACTAAAATACAACATTAAAATTGGTTCCAATTTTGTTAGTAACCCTCGTCTAGAATTTGCCTCTTACTGTCCATTGTTTAGAAATCATTTTTTATCTATTTATTTTGACTCACACAAACTCCACGAGTTAGTCTAAATGATGGGTGTATGTGTATGTTTGTGTGTGTGTGTGGATGTGTCTATGTAGGTACATACACATATGCACTACTGCCATGGAACACTAAATTGAAAGACTAGGCAGGGAGTAGAATGGATGTGTGTGCCCCTAATTAAAATGGCATGGAGAAGATTGCAACTCTTAGGTTCTAACAGATGAACTCCAATTCAGTAGTTAGTGGGTAGCTAGAGAATTTGCCACTGAATTCTCTGAAGAAAAAGATAGAGGCTGCCTTACATTTCATGTCTGTCATTAAAAAGGCATGATTGAGTAGTTCTAACTTCAAGCTGGTTTTCCTTCACATATGACCTGAGACTCCAACTAAGATGCTACAGTTTCTTGACTCTCACTGGACAAAAGGATTTGCCCCCAAGAATACAAGAGCACTCATACATATGGGCAAAGCCAACCAGAATTCTCCATGCAAAAGTCTCCTCATATTCTTTGTCATGTTTATTAATTATCCTTCCATCAGCTGGAAGACAGTGGGCCCCCTGGAATGCCAAGTTGGCTGAGAAAGGCACCGCATTCATCACCGGACAACTGGTGGAGGCTGACATAATGTATACAGATGCGATTCCAGACAGAGATAACCTTCCGTCGCAAATGCTCACAGCCGTATGGTTTCCTAGACACCTAGTGCCTAAAAGACAGGTTGACCTTTTCAAGTTTAGCTTATCAAGGTACTTGTTCACCTCATCAGGAAAAAAAAAAAAAAAAGAAAAGAAAAAGGAACATTCTGCCTATGAGTTCAACACAGGAAGTTTCTGCCTTACCTGTGGATATACCATCCGTCTTCAGATTTTTAGTATGAAGTGGAGCCAACAAGACACTACCTTGCATATATGGCTCAAAATTTAATTCACTCACTTGCTAAAGCACATATAAAATATGATCACATATTTGAAAAAACCTTTATAAACACTAAAATACTGTCTCTATATATGATATGAATATTAGGAGTCCTAACATAAAACAGTGACGGTGTTATGACCTTGTTCAAAAAACATAAAAGTCTTCTATTTCCTACACAGTTAAGTTTTAACTCCTTATCATTAAAAGAGAACGGTTATTCCCCTTCCCATGGTCTCTATAAAAAATATGAGGGTACTTTGGGTCTACTTTCCAAAAGACAGTCATACTGGAGGCACATTTGCTGTCCTTCTCTAGTAAAGTGATTAATATAACTGGTGAAAACCATAACCAGAGAGTGAAGCCACCCCACTGATCAGTTGGCAACAGATCCCGGAACCAAAGGGGAGACTTCTGCTTTTCTGCTCCAGCTTCATCTCCTACAAACAGATGGAGGGAAATCTGGGTCATGTGGCCTCAAGATATAGGCTTCACTCTTTTCTATCTGTTTTCAGAAAGTCCTATCTAAAAGTGGTCCCTTGCCCCATCTGGCTCTTCAACCCAGAAACTTGAAAGTAAAAAGGGTGAGTAGGTGGAAATCAAGCACCAACCTACACTGAGGCCCCAACATCCTCAGGGCCCTCCAAAGTCCCTGCCTATGTTTCTAGCCCCATCTGTCCCTACATCTCCACAGGTTTTTCAATGCTATGATCATGCTGGATTAGTCAACATTCTGAAGTCGTGTCTCTTCTTTCCTTCCCATTGCCATGGTTTATGCTGTGTCTTCAACTTAGAATTCTCCTCCTTCTATTTCTGCTTTTTGAGGCTGTGTGATTCTCAATCCTGGTTGCATATTAGATTCACCTGTCAAACTTTGAAAACTGCAGATTTTAGAGCCTGTCCTCAGAGATTATGATTCAATAGGATCAGAGTGGGACCCAGGCACTGGTTTTTTTTTTTTTTTTTTTTTTTTTTTTTTTTTTTTTTAAGTAAAGCTCTCCAGATTGTTTTAAGGTGGAGCTATACTTGAAAACCACTGATTTGTCTTTGCTCAAGTCCTACTTACTCTATGATGCCTTCCCAAAAATGCTTTTAGCCAAAAAAAAGTAACATCACTTATTACAGGTAATAAATGTTGACATTTATTGACATATTCCATGTTCCAGGCAAGGATTATTCACAAGGGTTGTTCAAGGGTTATTCACAGAGACAAATTCTTTTTTGTTGTTTTTTGTTTTGTTTTTATTATTAATTTTTTATTTTATTTTATTTTATTTTATTACACTTTTAAATTCTGGGGTACATGTGCAGAATGTGCAGTTTTGTTACACAGGTATACATATGCTATGGTGGTTTGCTGCATCCATCAACCCGTCATCTACATTAGGTATTTATCCTAATGTTATCCTTCACCTAGACCCCCACCCCCCAACAGGCCCTAGTGTATGGTGTTCCCCTCCTTATGTCCACGTGTTCTCATTGTTCAACTCCCATTTATGAGTGAGAACATGTGTGTTTAGTTTTCTGTTCTTGTGATAGTTTGCTGAGAATGATGGTTTCCAGCTTCATCCATGTCCCTGCAAAGGACATGAACTCATCCTTTTTTATGGCTGCATAGTATTCCATGGTGTATATATGCCACATTTTCTTTATCCAGTCTATTATTGATGGACATTTGGGTTGGTTCCAAGTCTTTGCTATTGTGAATGGTGCCACAGTAAACACAGGTGTACATGTATCTTTATAGTAGAATGAATTATAATCCTTTGAGTATATATCCAGTGATGGGATTGCTGGGTCAAATGATATTTCTAGTTCTAGATCCTTGAGGAATTGCCACACTGTTTTCCACAATGGTTGAATGAATTTACACTCCAGCCGACAGTGTAAAAGTGTCCCTATTTCTCCACATCCTCTGCAGGATCTGTTGTTTCCTAACTTTATAATGATTGCCATTCTAACTGGCATGAGATGGTATCTCATTGTGGTTTTGATTTGCATTTCTCTAATGATCAGTGATGTTGAGCATTTTTTTCATATGTCTGTTGGCTGCATAAATGTCTTTTGAGAAGTGTCTGTTCATATCCTTTGCCCACTTTTTGATGCAGTTGTTTTTTTTCTTGAAAATTTGTTTAAATTCATTGCAGATTCTAGATATTAGCCTTTTGTCAGATGGATAGATTGCAAAAATTTTCTCCCATTTTGTAGGTTGCCTGTTCATTCTGATGATAGTTTCTTTTGCTGTGCAGATGCTCTTTAGTATAATTAGATCCCATTTGTCAATTTTGGCTTTTGTTGCCATTGCTTTTGGTGTTTTAGACATGAAATCTTTGTCCATGTCTATGTCCTGAATGGTATTGTCCAGGTTTTCTACTAGGATTTTTACGGTGCTGGGTCTTACAGTTAAGTCTTTGATCCATGTCGAGTTGATTTTTGTATAAGGTGTAAGGAAGGGGTCCAGTTTCAGTTTTCTGCATAGGGCTAGCCAGTTTTCCCAACACCATTTTTTAAATAGGGAATCTTTTCCCCATTGCTTATTTGTGTCAGGTTTGTCAAAGATCAGATAGTTGTAGACGTGTAGTATTAACTCTGAGGACCCTGTTCTGTTTCATGGGTCTATACATCTGTTTTGGTACCAGCACCATGCTGTTTTGGTTACTGTAGACTTGTAGGATAGTTGAAGTCAGGTGGTGTGATGCCTCTAGCTTTGTTCCTCTTGCCCAGGATTGTCTTGGCTATGCAGGCTCTTTTTTGGTTCCATATGAAGTTTAAAGTAGTTTCTTCCAATTCTGTGAAGAAAGTCAGTGGTAGCTTGATGGGGATAGCATTGAATCTATAAATTACTTTGGGCAGTATAGCCATTTTCACAATATTGATTCTTCTTATCCACGAGCATGGACTGTTTTTCCATTTGTTTGTGTCCTCTCTTATTTCCTTGAGCAGTGGGTTTGTAGTTCCCTTTGAAGAGTTACTTCATATCCCTTGCAAGTTGGATTCCTAGGTATTTTGTTCTCTTTGTAGCAACTGTGAATGGGAGTTAACTCATTATTTGGCTCTCTGTCTGTTATTGGTGTATAGGAATGCTTGTGATTTTTGTATATTGATTTTGTATCCTGAGACTTTGCTGAAGTTGCTCATCAGTTTAAGGAGATTTGGGGCTGAGACGATGGGGTTTTCTAAATATACAATCATGTCATCTTCAAACAGGGACAATTAGACTTCCTCTTTTCCTAATTGAATACCCTTTATTTCTTCCTCTTGCCTGATTGCCCTGGCCAGAACTTCCAATACTATGTTGAATAGGAGTGGTGAGAGAGAGTAGCATCCTTGCCTTGTGCTGGTTTTCAAAGGGAATTTTTCCAGTTTTTGCCCATTCAGTATGATATTGGCTGTGGGTTTGTCATAAATAGCTTTTATTATTTTGAGATACGTTCCACCGATACCTAGTTTATTGAGATATTTTAGCATGAAAGGCTGTTGAATTTTGTTGAAGGCCCTTTCTGCATCTATTGAGATAATTGTGTGGTTTTTGCCATTGGTTCTGTTTATGTGATGGATTACATTTATTGATATGCCTGTGTTGAACCAGTCTTGCATCCCAGGGATAAAGCCAACTTTATTGTGGTGGATAAGGCTTGTGATGTGCTGCTGGATTCGGGTTGCCAGTATTTTATTGAGGATTTTTGCATCAAGCATCAACGGTCATCCGGGATATTGAACTGAAATTTTCTTTTTTTGTTGTATCTCTGCCAGGTTTTGGTATCAGAATGATGCTGGCCTCATGAATCAGTTACAGAGGATTCCCTCTTTTTCTGTTGATTGGAATAGTTTCAGAAGGAATGGTACCAGCCCCTCTTTGTACCTCTGGTAGAATTCGGCTGTGAATCTGTCTGGTCCTGGACTTTTTTGGTTGGTAAGCTATTAATTACTGCCTCAATTTCAGAACTTGTTATTGGTTTATTCAGAGATTCGACTTCTTCCTGGTTTAGACTTGGGAGGGTGTATGTGTCCAGGAATGTATCCATTTCTTCTAGATTTTCTAGTTTATTTGCATAAAGGTGTTTATAGTATTCTCTGATGGTAGTTTGTATTTCTGTGGAGTCAGTGGTGATGTCCCCTATATTATTTTTATTATGTCTATTTGATTCTTCTCTTTTTTCTTCTTTATTAGTCTGGCTAGTGGTCTATCTACATTGTTGATCTTTTCAAAAAACCAGCTCCTGGATTTGTTGATTTTTTGAAGGGTTTTTCGTGTCTCTGCCTCCTTCAGTTCTGCTCTGATCTTAGTTGTTTCTTGTCTTCTGCTAGCTGTTGAATTTGCTCGCTGTTGCTTCTCTAGATCTTTTAATTTTGATGTCAGGGTGTCAATTTTAGATCTTTCCTGCTTTCTCTTGTGGCATTTATTGCTATAAATTTCCCTCTACACACTGCTTTAAATGTGTCCCAGAGATTCGGGTACATTGTGCCTTCGTTCTCATTGGTTTCAAAGAACGTATTTATTTCTGCCTTCATTTCGTTATTTACCCAGTAGTCATTCAGGAGCAGGTTGTTCAGTTTCCACGTTGTCGTGCAGTTTTGAGTGAGTTTCTTAATCCTGAGTTCTAATTTGGTTGCACTGTGGTCTGAGAGACTGTTTGTTAGGATTTGTGTTCTTCTGCAATTGCAGAGGAGTGTTTTACTTCCAATTATGTGCTCAATTTTAGAATAAGTTCAATGAGGTGCTGATAAGAATGCATATTCTGTTGATTTGGGGTAGAGAGTTCAGTAGATGTCTATTAGGTCCGCTTGGACCAGAGTTGAGTTCAAGTCCTGAATATCCTTGTTAATTTTCTGTCTCATTGATCTAATATTGAAAATGGGGTGTTAAAGTCTCCAACTATTATTGTGTGGGAGTCTAAGTCTCTTTATACGTCTGTAAGAACCTGCTTTATGAATCTGGGCGCTCCTGTATTAGATGCATATATATTTAGGATACTTAGCTCTTCTTGCTGCATTGATCCTTTTACCATCATATAATTCCCTTCTTTGTCTCTTCAGATCTTTGTTGGTTTAAAGTCTGTTTTATCAGAGATTAGGATTGCAAGTCCCACTCTTTTTTTTCTTTGCATTTGTTTGGTAAATGTTCCTCCATCTCTTTATTTTGAGTCTTTGTGTGTCTTTGCATGTGAGATGGGTCTCCTGAATGCAGTACACTGATGGGTCTTGACTCTTTATCCAATTTGCCAGTCTGCGTCTTTTAATTGGGGCATTTAGCCCACTTACCTTTAAGGTTAATATTGTTATCTGTGAATTTGATCCTGTCATTATGATGCTAGCTGGTTGTTTTGCCCGTTAGTTGGTGTAGTTTCTTCATAATGTCAATGTTCTTTACAGTTTGGTATGTTTTTGCAGTGACTGATACGGGTTGTTCCTTTCCATGTTTCTTCCTTCAAGAGCTCTTGTAAGGCAGGCCTGGTGGTGACAAAATTTCTCAGCATTTGCTTGTCTGTAAAGGAGTTATTTCTCCTTCACTTCTGAAGCTTACTTTGGAGGGATATGAAATTCTGGGTTGAAAATTCTTTTCTTTAATAATGTTGAATACTGGCCCCCATTCTCTTCTGGCTTGTAGGATTTCTGCAGAGAGATCCACTGTTAGTCTGATGGGCTTCCCTTTGTGGGTAATCTGACCTTTCTCTGGCTGCCCTTACCATTGTTTCCTTCATTTCAACCTTGGTAAATCTGACGATTACGTGCTGTTCTCGAGAAGTATCTTTGTGGTGTTCTCTGTATTTCCTGAATTTGAATGTTGGCCTGTCTTGCTAGATTGGGGAAATTCTCCTGGATAATACCCTGAAGAGTGTTTTCCAATTTGGTTCCATTCTCCTCGTCACTTTCAGGTACAACAATCAAACGTAGATTTGGTCTTTTCACATAGTCCCATATTTCTTGTAGGCTTTATTGGTTCCTTTTTATTCTTTTTTCTCTAATCTTGTTTTCTCTCTTTATTTCATTAAGTTGACCGTCAATCACTGATATTCTTTCTTCTGCTTGATCGATTCAGCTATTGAAATTTGTGTATGCTTCACAAAGTTTTCATGCTGCGTTTTTCAGCTCCATCAGGTCATTTATGTTCTTCTCTACACTGGTTATTCTAGTTAGCAATTCATCTAACCTTTTTTCAGGGTTCTTAACTTCCTTGCATTGGGTTAAAACATGCTCCTTTAACTCGGAGGAGTTTGTTATTACCCACCTTCTGAAGCCTACTTCTGTCAATTCGTCAAACTTATTCTCAGTCCAGTTTTGTTCCCTTGCTGGCCAGGAGTTGTGATCATTTGGAGGAGAAAAGGCATTCTGGTTTTTGGAATTGTCAGTCTTTTTGTGCTGGTTTCTCTCCATCTTTGTGGATTTATCTACCTTTGGTCTTTGATGGTGACCTTCGGATTGGGTCTTTGAGTGGACATGCTATTCCTTTCTGTTTGTTAGTTTTCCTTCTGACAGTCAGGCCCCACTGCTGCTGGTCTGCTGGAGTTTGCTAGAGGTCCACTCCCAACCCTGCTTGCCTGGGTATCACCAGCGGATGCTGCAGAACAGCAAAGATTGTTGCCTGATCTTTCCCCTGGAAGCTTCGTCCCAGACAGGCACCTGCCAGATGCCAGCCAGAGCTCTCCTGTATGAGGTACCTGTTGGCCCCTACTGCGACCCTTAGCAGAGCTTGAATGCTGTCCTGGGAGGTCCACTGCTCTCTTCAGAGCCATCAGGCAGGGACATTTAAGTCTGCTGAAGCTGTGCCCACAGCCTCCCCTTTCCCCAGGTGCTCTGTCTCAGGGAGGTGGGGCTTTTATCTGTAAGTTCCTGACTGGGATTGCTGCCTTTTTTTCAGAGATGCCCTGCCCATAGAAGAGAAATCTGGCAGTCTGGCCACAGCAGCCTTGCTGAGCTGCAATGGGCTCCACCCAGTTCGAACTTCCCATTGGCTTTGTTTAAATTGTGAGTATAAAACCACCTACTCAAGCCTCAGCAATGGTGGATGTCCCTCCCTGCACCAAGCTCTAATGTCCCTAGTTGATCTCAGACTGCTGCAGTGCTGGCAGTGAGAATTGCAAGCCAGTGGATCTTAGTTTGCTGGGTTCCATGGGGGTGGGACCCGCCAAGCCAGACCACTTGGCTCCCTGGCTTCAGCACCTCTTTCCAGGCGACTGAATGGTTCTGTCTCACTGACTTTCCAGGCACCGAACCGCTGGGGTATGGGAAAAAAAAAAAAAAACTCCTGCAGCTAGTTCAGTGTGACTGCCCAAATGGCTGCCCAGTTTTGTGCCTGAAACCCAGGGCCATGGTGGGGTAGGCACGGGAGGGAATCTCCTGGTTCTCGGGTTGCAAAGACGGTGGGACATGCGCAGTATCTGTGCTGGAGTTCCTCAGGCTCAGTCCCTCACAGCTTCCCTTGTGTAGAGGAGAAAATTCCCCACTCCTTGCACTTCCTGGGTGAGGCGACACCCCACCCTACTTCGGCTGGCCCTCTGTAGGTTGTACCCACTGTCCAGTCAGTCCCAGTGAGATGAACCAGGTACCTCAGTTGGAAATGCAGAAATTATCTGCCTTCTGCTGTCAATCTTGCTGGGAACTACAGACGAGAACTGTTCCCATTCAGCCATCTTGCCAGCAATACCCCAACAAACTCTTTTAAAGACACGTATCATAGTGCAGTCAGTGAGAACTGGGATCCGGGTATCTTGGTTTGTTTCTTAGATCTTCCACTTAGTAGTTATAAGACATTGGGTAAGTTATTTAACTTCTCTGTGCCTCAGTTTCTTCACTTATAAGTAAGAAAAACAATAGCTTCTATCTCATAGGGATGTTATGAGGATTAAATGAGTGAATATTTATACAGGGCTTAGAAAAGAACATGGCATGAAGTAAACTGCTATATAAGGGTTTGTTTAAGAAATAAATTTAATTATTTAAAATTCACAACAATCCTATGATACTGAGGTTATTATCTCGATTTTACAGCTGGAGAAATTGAGGCAGTCTTACTTTAGAATCTGTGCTTCTTAACCACAGTTAAGCTACTCCAAACATAATGAATAGGAAGAGTTTCAGACCAGGAACTGAAGGAGAAAAAAGCATAGGGAAAGGAGGAGACAAATAAGAGCAGAAAGCAGAAGTGGGAGAGAAGAAGCAGAAAACCTAAGACAAAAATTAGGGGAATGCATAATCAGTTTACTTGTTAAAGTCTCAAGAGGAAAGAAAGGTGTGGGAATGACCAGGTTTCCACTGTAAACAATGCATGGGTAACAATGGTATGATGAACTGACTTGAAGTTTTCCTTCTCCAAAAGTTCTGCAAGAATGCAGGGATTACAATTACTAGAGGACTCTGTTGTTTTCAATAATAATTTGAGGGGAATGCAAATATTCACCCCATAGCAGAAGGGGAAGGGTGTACTTTACAGAGTTCTCCCCAGAGTCACTTCAGGGAAAGTGCCCTGAAAGCATTGTGTAGGAGTGTGTCTGAGAGGAGCCTGAAATCCCATTTCTCATTGGGACATCCAGTTACTGTCTAGTTTTGCTGATTAGTTCCTGAGTTATTGAGATAAAGTAAAGAGCACAGGGAGATGATATAGTGATCCAATCTGGAAGAGGGTCCCAAGATTCCAAGAGGCACAAAATAAATATCTCATCTTTGCCCCAGGGTCCCTCAAAGGGTAGATGTTAGGCTGGAGATGCAAGCTTGCTGGAGTCTACTACCTTGTGGAGCAAAGAGGAACACTCATCCAAGGACTGTGCCCTGAAGGCACCAGCTGGAGGTTACCAGAAGACCACGTGGAGCTTCCCAAGTGGCCATTAGATTTCCTTAGAAAGATCATCGGGCACAGTGACTCACGTGGCTCATGCCTGTAATCCCAGCACTTTAAGAGGCCAAGGCGGGCACATCACTTGAAGTCTGGAGTTTGAGACTAGCCTGACCAACATGGTAAAACCCTGTCTCTACTAAAAACACAAAAATTAGCCAGGTGTGCTAGCATGCACCTATAATCCTAGCTACTCAGGAGGCTGAGGCAGGAGAATCACTTGAACTGGAAAGGCAGAGGTTTTCGTGAGCCAACATTGTGCCCGTGAGCCGAGACTGAGCTACTCCAGCCTGGACAACAGAGCGAGACTCCATCTAAAAAAAAAAGACGAGCATTCAGTACTTAAGGAACAGAGACTATAAAACCTTTAAAGTAGACACTATTCATATTTCTATCCTTGATATCTGATTAAACCAGTACCCAGATAGCTCAAGAACTTCAGCCAGCTTATGCAGCCACCCAGAGACAGTCAGTGCTAAACCCATCTTCTGATTCCTCATTTAGTGCTAACTTGTTTCATTCCTACTCTTTGGGTCACCTTGTCTCCAGGTTGGAGCTACTGAAAGAATTTGGTAATTTATGTTATTACAGCAGAGTTCTAGAGCAGGTAGTTGGACAAGCAGAACTGCATCCACTAACTAGAAATATTCTCCTCAAAGCTAATTCTAGGCTGTTGAGTATCTGGTCATAGCTACACCTCTCCATCATGCTGCATTACAAAATACAGCAGTGTGAATTATTTTCCTTTCAACAGCACCTACCATGAGCTAAGTGGCAGTAAAGAATAGGCTCCCATCATGGCCATCACTGTGAAAATGCCAGCATCAGGTGCAGCTGGGGTGGAACTCATCAGGAAAAGGCAATGTGACCAGAAGCTGAACTTCGGTTCCAGAGTGGTTATGCATAATTAATTTATGTTGAAAAATAAGGGAAATTTTTACCATATTATGTTGTAACCCAAACCATGGCAGTCTTCTGAGTCAGAGAACCAAAGAGAAAGCAGAAGCAGGATTTCTTTAGGCACCTAAGTATACCACTAGCCAGGCATTGCTAAAATACCTGCAAGTTATCTTCTAGACTTCAGGAGGGTAGGAGAGAGGGGCCAACGATAAAGATGTGAGCCATATTAGTATTTTCATTTCTATCATTTATCCTATCTTTGAGGAAACTTCATAAACCAAAGCTATGTGGGAGGCTTAAGTAATCTGAAGTTGGAGCAGGATACTGTTCCTGCTGCCACTGCTATCACTGTACACCAAGCCCCACCAATTTCACTGAATAGTGGACACCGTCACTGGCATCACTACTGCCATGACTGGATATTGAATGCCACTTCCACCATTGCCATTGGTGGAATAAATTCTAAATCACTGCTGCTTCTCTGTAGCATCTGGTTGGTCAAGGTTTAGTCACATATCATGGTCCTCAGGTGGTTACCAGATTTAGCAAATAAAAATACAAAATACACAGTTAAAAATTTTATATAAACAATGAATTTTTTCAGTGTAAGTATTTGCCATGTAATATTTGGAATATACTGAAAAACTGTTGTTTATTTGAAATTCACATGTAACTGAGTGTCCCTTAATTTATCTGACAATCCCACCCCAAGGGGCCAGCAGAAAGGAGGAGTGAATGTCTGGCTTTTCGTGTCTGGCACGTAGGATGGCAAACCCAGACTTCCGCAAAGATGCACACTATGATGAATTTTCCAAATATAGAAAAGAGATTATTTTGTGTGCTGCCAGTGACAGGGATATCTACTTTTCAAAGTCAAATTAATATGTCATCCCTTGTCATAACCAATATAAAAGAGTACTTAGTTATTCTAAATTCTCAGGGACACATTTTTAACCCCAACACCTAGAGGATGGGATGAAGCAGGCAGAAAGCCATGTTCATGTTTGCTTCTCATGAAAACTTTGTATTTGCAGATGTTAAGTACAAGGCATTGGATATTTTACATATTTTTTAATGCCCAAGTCTGGGCTTCAGCCAGGAACAAAAACATGCAGAAGGCACAGATATAACCGACTACAACTGCATCTGTGAACTCGACTGGGCTGTAGGGTTTTTCCTCAGCCATAGACCTTTTAAAGAATTTCATAGACAGAGAGCATGGATGCTTTGGGTAGGGGCTGTTACTCAGAGATTGTGATGAGACCATTTCAGTAAGCACCATATAATCATAGTGCTTCAGCAGGCCCAGCAAAAGCATGGCCTTAAGGAACCCTGCTCCAGTTTTGATAGAGAGGTGCTTCCACTAGGAAGGGCCATGAGCCCCTCTGATATATAGCCCAAATAAAGGGGAGGTGTTATTGTCCTTGAAGGCACCATCTCCCAGATAACCAGAACCATATGTCCCATGCCTGTGGGGCTTTGTTCTCAGCAGGAAGTCAGATGCTGTCCAGCCTTGGAATGTACTTGCTCCATGCAACCAATACCAGGTGGGAGGTGGAATTCTCACTGAGCCCCTCCCCAAGGTCATCGCAGGCTTCAAAGTCACCCCAGGGCAATCAAATCATTCATCTCTGTCTTTTACACATCCCCTCCATCATCCTTTTCCAAACAGAAAAAAGGAAAATGATGTTTTCAACGTGTTACCCCTTCCTACCTGACACTTTGTCTAGACAGTTTCCAAAAGAGCCTCTTTTTAGAGTCCTCTTTTGTGTGCTAGATGGGGAAAGGAAAAATATTTTCTAAAAGTCTCACTGTGATTTTACAAAAATGTTGAAGATCATTCTATTTCATAATATCCTCCCTACCCCATCCCCAACATACACACTCAGCACTCACCAGATATTAAATCATTTGTTAGCTCTTTTATTTGTAAATATTTGTTAAGTATGTTGTTATCATGAAGTGCCAAGTATTATGATATAAAGATGAAAAAGATAAAGTGATCTTGGCCTTCACAGAGTTTTCTTATTTATATACCCCACAGAAGTAAATATAAAGCTTTACATATAGTCCATTTCAATTAAACTAGTATTTAATGAGTAATTGGAATTCCTTGAGAGAATAAAGTCACTAGGAGAATTAAATTTTATTGAGAAGATGTCTTTCCTTCCTTCCTTCCTTCCTTCCTATACATATTTATGAAATGTTCATCTTGTGTCAGGTGTTGTGCTAGAGGCTGAGTATCCAAGAATGAACAAACTCTCAGAGGAGTCACTCTTGTAATCATGATTACAGCCTAGTGGGGGTTAGGCACATTAAAAGATCATCTCCAAAATGAAATTATAACTGTAAACTGCAGTAAATTATGATCATCTCTGTTGACTGAATGAATAAATGAATAAAGGGTACTATGAAAGTATTCAACCAAGGAGTCTAGTAAAGCCCAGGGGGTCAGAGAGCTTAGACTGAATTCGGCATATGACAGCATCACGGTCAAGTGAGGAAGAGGAGGGAAAGTGGGGAGAGCTTACCATACACCAGGCACGGTGCTATGAACTGACAAATTTTGCTTCGGCTTTTTGAAGTATTCATTATTATCTGCATTTTGTGAACAAAGAAATTGAAAGTCAGAGATTTGAAGTAAATTGTTTACCATCATAAGGCTACTTAGTAATGGCAGAGCTTAGATTTGAAATCAGAACTGCTTAATTTCAGGATTCACATTGTTTTCATCACACCACATTCCCTCTCCCTACAGCTACTAGGGCGCCACTTTTCAGCAGATAAGCAAAAGGGTAAACACGATGGTCTCATGTCCTAGCAGCCTGTGCTTTGCACACTTGGCTCCACCTTGGCCTTTGTGTTCTTTAATCATGTTCCCATCTCAGGGCCTTGCACTTTTCTATGTGTTTTTGTATCTCTGTCTCTCCCTTAGTCAGATGTTTGCTCAGCAGTGACCTCCTTAGAGAAGACTTATCTGACCACATCTACTAAAATGGTGCCTGTCACTCTGTTTACTCTGCTTTATTTTCTTTTATACCACTTATCACCATATAATAATGTATTTGATATTCATTTGTTGGTTGTCACTGCCCCACAAAATGTAAGCTCTAAGTAAGTTAGGGACTGTATCAGGCAGGGTCTGAGCAGGAATTCTACTCTGATAGTTTAAGTGAAAGGATTTTAAAAGAAAAAGAAAGGTGGATACTTACAGAGGTATTTAGGCAGGTTTAAAGAAAACAAAGAAAAATGTCAAGACATCTGAAAGTGTGAAAAAAAAGCGGAAGTCAGTACTACCCCTAGGCTTAGAGGGAGGGGTAAGAGGAGGAAATACTGTTCCTGAAATCAGTTATTGCTGGAGTTTGAAGGAAAGCCTGGCCAACAGCAGCTGTGGTCATAGAGGAGATGGCCAATGCTGGGGCTATGATCTCTGAGCAGAGAGAAACCCCAGTCAAAAACTCCAATCTCTCACCACTCCACCCTCGCATCTTTTGCATTGCCTATCACTGGATAAACCCAATTGGAATCCAGCCAGCAAGGTTACACAGGTGCAGTCTACAGTAATCTGACTCCCAGGCACATAGCAGGGAAGAGAAGGTAGAGAATAAATCTGAGACTAGAAGCAAATAGGGAATAACCAAATATAAGGACTTCATGTGTTTTGTTTGCTTCATTTTCCCAGCATCTAGAACATTGCCACCCATACCTTGAATGGTCAATAATGTGTGTGCATGAATTTCAGAACAAATGCCCTGTAAATGAGAAAGACATGAGATGGACATCAGAACACAGATTTGGCTCAACGAGGACTTCTAACCAGACGATGATTGCGAGCATGAAATGTAAAACCATACCTGAAAGCTGCTTCTAAAAAGTGACTAGATTTCTGTTTGTTCAGCGTAAAACACTTCTGTAAAGTCTAAAGGTCATATAAATTGCGAGACATAGATCATACCCATAAATGTTAAGGAATGCCTTCTGCATGCAATATAAACCAACATCCACCCATTCAGTTGGTCTGAGCTGGTGTCCAGGTAGGAAGGAGAAGGGAGGAGCTGAGGTTAAGTGCTCATGCTGGCTGGTGCCTCAGTTGTGGATCATCAAGATGCAAGTAATAGAAATGCATCTCAATGTGCTAAAAAACCAAACCAAGAATATATCATGAGGACACAGGGCTATCTAAAGGAACCTAAAGAAAGGAGATGTAGAAGAGGGACCACTGTAATTACTCTTTCCACCTCTGTAAGGCTAAATGGTCTGTCAGTCATTCAGCAAATATTCTGAACTCCTACTGTGTGCCAGGCACTGGGTTAGATTCTGAGGTAAATACAACAAAGAGTCTCATCTCTACTTGTATGGTCATATTTAAATACTCTCATGTTATCTGCCACTCTCTCCCTCTCTCTCCCTGTCTTGCTGCCCCACCCACTCTTTCATTGGCTTTACCTGGTTTTGTGCAGACAGCCTAAACTAGCAACTCTCACCCCTAACATGTCTTTACTGCCTTTTGAAGTCTAGTGCCTGCAGAAATATGAAGTTTCTGTGTTTTGATTCTAAGCTCCAAGCAGAGAGAATCTAAGGAGCTAATTGGAGGGTCCTATTGTCCAGTCAAGCCATCAAGCAGACCAGTGGTGATTCCCGACCCATTCAGCATGCATAACAGAAGCATATTCTCTGAGGGGAACATGGGCAGCCTCTCCAAGAGGAAACTGGAGGGAGGAGATATTATTAATAAGATAGGACATCTCTTCTTCATCTCCACCCATTCAGCCTTCCCATGCCTTCTTTATTTGTACACTGTACAGAAAATGTGTAAGGACAGGATTTGTAAGAGGATATGGGAGGGTGCATAGGTGAATATAATATGATAGCTCTGTTTATGAATGCCCTGTGAGTGGAATGCCCTGTGATGATTTATTCTTCCAGCTTGTTTGTAGAATGTTCAAGCATAACTCATCAGATGACCTATCTACCCACAGACTCTGCTCTCTGGGTCTGTCACCGACAAAACACAGCATGATATGTGGCAAAATATGAAAAAAGGAAAGGCATTTCTGCCTCTGATTTAGTTCTGACTAAATGAGCAACTACAGTGAAGACAGGCAGATCAAACAGAAATTTCTGACGTTAGTCCATACTAATGAAAACATCTATAGTGTAATTAAAGATACAAAAAAAAAAATCTCTTGTAAAATGTGGAGCCCATAGAAAGATGAGGTGATTCACACTAAACCAGATATAAAGCAGTTTAGAATCTGAGTCATGTGGTACTCAGTGAATTATCAATTCTTGCCAGTGGCAATAGTGGTAATGTTCAGAAAGTTTAAAATATCAACTTTATTTAGTTCATGTATGCCTTGCCTTGAAAAAGCTGGAGAGAGGCAGAAATCCAGAGAAGATCAGAATCACATGCGATTGTGTCCATTTTACTGCTTTATTCCATTCAGGCTGCTATAACAAAGTACCAAAAACTAGGTAGTTTATAAAGAACAGAAATGTATTTCTCACTGTTCTGGAGTCTAGGAAGTACAAGATCAAGATTCCAGCAAATTCAATGTCTGGTGAGAGCTGTCCTCTCATTTATATATGGTGCCCTTTCACTGTGCCCTCACGTAGTGAAAGGGGTGAACAAGCCCTACTGGGCCTATTTTATAAGGGGATTAATCCCATTCTCACGGGATGAAAAGACCCCCTCATAAGGCCTTAGCTCCTAATACCATCTCCTTGGTGATTAGGTTTCAACATATCAATTATTAGGGAAATAAATATTCAGGCAATAGCATCCACATAAAAAATCGCTCCCATAATGCCCCTAACCATGATAGGTGTCACCATGATAAATGTTCTCAAGATTAGAGGAGTTACAGCCATGGATGAACAGAATGGTCCATATACGTTTCTTCGTCTATGAAAAGAAGCTTACACACCAATAGGAAGTGGGCAGTGGCACTGGAATCAAAGGGCTTCACGTGGTACTGCAAGGGCAAGAGTGGCCCACCTGTTTCACCCCCAATCAGCCTGACCAGGAGAACCTTCAAGAGCTTCCAGAAGGCAGTGGACACAAATATGTTTCATATGAGTTCCAAAGACTCATAGAACCAGCAGCAACCTTAGCCTTATCAACAACAGCTCCTTCATTTTATAAGTGAGAAAAATTGGGACTCAGTGGTAAAAGCATATCACCCAAGGCTAGAGGTAGTCACAGGTCTACCATGAGAGCTGATTACCCCCACTAGCATATGCCTTCTGCTATGTAGAATTCTTGGATGACCTCCGATGATTCTCATCTCTGTATAATCCCCTCCCCTTTGGGTGTGGGTGGTACCTGTGAAAATGATGAGCTATCACTCTCATGATTATGTTACATTTTGTGGCAAAGAGATATGATCCTGGGTGAGCCTGACCTAATTAAAATGCTGGCTTCTGGCTAGTGGCAGAAAATAAAGTCAGAGAGATGAGCTCTAGGTGGCCTAGAAGGAAGTATCTACTTTGTGAACTGCCTGTGGGGACCATGTGGCAAGGAACTGCCAGGGGCCTCTAGTAGTTGAGAGAAGTCCCTGGATGACAGCTAGTAGGAAAATAGTAACCTCAGTTCTACAGCTGTAAGCAAATGAATATTTCTAGCCAACAAGTTAGACTGGAAGAGGACCCAAGCCTCAGATGAGAACCAAAGCCCCAGCCAACACTTTGATATTCAGACTGGTGAGATATTAAGCAGAAAATCCAGCCATGTTGTGCTCGAACTTCTGATCTGCAGGAATTCAAAGATAATAAATGGCTTATGTTTTAAACTGCTAAGTTTGTGGTAATTTGTTATGCAGCAAAAGAAAACTAATATACTCCCAAATGAATTTATCTGGGCAGGACTCTTTTGATTTCAAAGAACTGAAGCTTTATCAAATCAGCTTGAGTAGAATAGAAAATGGGAAAAGAGATAATTACTGTAAAGACAGAAATTGCATAGAATCCAAGGACAAAAACAAAATAAAAAACTGAAGACTAAAAAAAAAAAATAAACTAAAAAGACTAAGTCTGAATTCTTGCAAAACTTTTACAACTGAATCAGCCACCCTTACTGTGAACCCCATGTTCCAGATACATGAACTAGTCAGTTATTTAAACTACTTGTCTGCTGCTATGTCAGGGTAATAAATACATTTTCTCTGGATGCCCCATCCGTTTGACTAGCCATAGCTGTCTGTAGTGCTGCAATGAGGAAGATTACAAGATTGATGTTTGGGATCAGCAAGAATGATGAATTAGGATAGCAGGCAGTGGCTGCCTGAGCGAGGGAGGGACTAATAGCCTGTGGCCATCTATTTGCCAGCCCAGTGGTCTGTCACTTTTTATGCTCTCTCCAGTTTGAAATTGCTCTTCCTTATTTTATCCCTGCTAGCCCAAATTCTACTAATCATTCAAAGCTTCTCCAAGAAGCCAATCCCGATCACTCCTCACTCTATCCATCCACAATTAGAATTATTCTCTCCCTCCTCCTGGTCCCAGAGTATTTAAATAAAGCACTTTCCTTAAATTGCTGTAAATAAAAATAACTCAATTTTTAAATGTAATACTGGTTGGGGTTGAATTATGTCCTTCACAAAGATATTTTGAAGTCCTAACTCCCAGTACCCCAGAATGTGATCTTATTTGGGAAATTGGGTCTTTGCAGATGTCATTAGTTAAGGTGAGGTCACACTGGAGTAGGGTAGGTCATTCATCCAATATGACTGTTGTCCTTACTAGTAGTGAAGGAACAGAGACATGACACCCTTATGGAGAGATGACCAAGTAAAGACAGAGACAGAGATTCCAGTTATGCTGTCAAAAGCCAAGGAAAGCTTGCAACTCCCAAAAGCTGAAAGAGGCAAGGAAGGATCCTCCTCCAGAAACTTCAGAGGAAGCTTGACCCTGCTAACACCTTAATTTTAGACTTCTATCCTCTAACTGTGAGAGAATAAATTTCTCTCATTTTAAGCCACCCAGTGTGTGGTACTTTGTTATTGCAAGCCTAAAAATCTAATACAGATACTCTATTAGGGTTTTTTGTAAATTTCTATCTCCTTTATTAGAGTCTAAGCTCCCTGAACACAAAGTCTGTATTGTATTCACCTTATTTTCTTACACGATAGATATTCTCAGTAAATTTGAGATGGGGGATAGATTTTTTAGCACATTTGCTGATTCAGCAAATATATATTGAGTGTCTATTATGTGTCAAATACAACTCTAGGCCATTGGACATATAGCAGGGAACAAAATCAGTTTTTAAGATCCTGACTTCAAGAAGCTTTTCAATGAATGAATTAAAGACAAATGGATGGATAATGAGCAACTATTATATCTTCCAGTCTGGCCAGGATTGGTTCAGGTATCTGAAGCAAGCCAAATATGCAGAAGGAGTTTAATAGTTTAATAGTTTATTACCTTCATCTTCTAAGGTTAATGCAATGGCACCTAACAGGGCAATTTTAACCCCCAGGGAATGTTTAACATTGTCTGGAGACATTTTTTATTATTACAACCAGGAGAGAGGGCTATTGTCATCTAGCAAGTAGAGGCCAGGGTTGCTGCTAAACATCCTACAATGCACAGGACAGAGCCCACAGCAGAAAACAACAACAGTAACAACCAAAAAAAAACCCATCATGTTGCCCAAAACATCAAAGATGCTGACGTTGAGAAACCTTCAGTTAGAATATACAGGGTAACCAGGGAATAGGTAGGAAAGCAAATGAATCGCAACATCTCCCATCAGCTAAGCACTGTGCTGATATAGTTAGATATGTCAATATACTTCATCTCACTTTATAGATGAAGAAACCAAGGTTCAAAGTTAAATAACTTTCCCAAGACTGAACATTTAGTAAGTATTAATGCCAACATTAACCCAGGTCTGACTCCCAATGTTCCTTCCTCCACATCACAGCTGCTTTGTTCAGTACAACTTCCCTGACTTGAAATTGAATTGAAGTTGATCCCCAGGCGTGAGGACATTGAATCCCAATCAATAGACATAAAAGAGACTCCTGGGGCCATTGTTACACTGCCAGGCCTTCAAGAGAGCTCTGCAGGGACTATGGGTATCGTGGAGTAGAGAGCCCCATCTGGGGATCAACTCAAAGGGTGCATGGGGAGATTGAAGAGTTGACCCTCCCCTAAACTCGTAAGCTAGATAGAAACATAGGTAATGAAAGGTTATTCTCTAGTAATACAGGAGTTCCATAAACTAATGAGGACAATTGGGAAGTAGGGGCAGGAGAGAGATATCTAAAATGAAATAATGAGAATATAAAAACTACAGCAAATAGAAAAAGATAGAGACGAGAAATACCTGAAAATGGGGGGTTAGAAACACAGTTTCTTTATTTGTCCATTCAACTGATATTTACAAAGTGCCTACTTTGTGCTAGGTAATATGCAAACACTGGATTGTATACTGGTGAACAAATCGATGTGGTTCCCTTTATCATGAATTACAGTCTGATGGAACACGTCAAAACAATCCCATAATAGGAGTGTGTGTGTGTGTGTGTGTGTGTGTGTGTGTGTACATAGATTTAGATTTAGTCTCAATTACATTTAGTGGCAGTTTGGAGAATCAAGAGTCTATTATGTAACATTGAGTTTCCATGTTTTCTTAAATTATGCATCCTCTGTCAGCCTCTTTACATGCTTTCTTCAAGGGTAACAGCATAATGATGATAACGATCTTCTTTCTTGTGTTCAAAAAGATTGCTCAGCAGCCTCTGATGAGGCTTAAGCAGTAGGAGACAAAAAAAAAAAAGAGGACTGGGTTTGGAGTGGCACATTAGAGAAAATTAGCTGGGAGGATTAAGGCTCTTCAGAAACAGAAAGGCTCTTGCTAGAGTGACCTAGTTGAAATGATTTAAAATATATCATATTTGGCACTCTAATAATTTAAAATCCTATTTTTCCTGTTGTTGTTACCATCTTCATACTCCTCTCTCACAGAGAGCTTCACAACAGTCAGCTCTAAAACTAGTGACTACAGTAACCTACAGATTATTGCGGGGAGGTCTCTGTTAAATGTTTGAAGCAGGTAAATTCTATCTTCAGGGTTCATTCATGCCCAATGCTTAGAATAGTTCTAGCCCATAGTAATTACTCAATAAATATTTGCTGAATGAATGAATGCTCTTTTCTTTCAAGACAACCTCCCATCCTTGCAAGGTACTCAGTACTCTCTCTTTCTGTGATGACTGTGGGGGTCACCCTTGTAGTTCCTGATACCAGTCATCCATTTACGTATTTGATGAGTACTTACTATGCGTCAGACACTGTGCTACCAGACACTTCAGGACAGAAGTATTATTATAGTTACTACTGTTATTGGGTTATTTATCATTATCACCCAAGAAACAATATGAACTCAATGGAAAACATCAGTTTTTTAAAAGTTAATACATTTTAGCAAAAGATTCTTTATCATTCAATCAACCCATTTACCTCTGCTCCTTATTCAAATGTCAGTTCCAAGGAAGGAAAAAACTTGCCTCTATTATTTACAGCTGTGTCATCACTGTGTGAACACAGTCTGGCATATAGCAGCTGTTCAATAATTATGTATTGAAAGAAAAAATAAATGAGTAAATTTGTAAATGCATAGAAAGAATTTTGGAAGAATATAGTGGGCAGGGAACTAAATAGATAGAAAGAAGGAATGAAGAGAATGTATCTCTTTACTTAATACACTTTTATATTTTTTAATGACCCACAGGAAGCTTGTATTATTTGTAATTTTTTAAATAATAAGGTTGTATAAAGATTTTTATAGCAAACTTTGATCAGTTTATACAAATATATTATAACTCAACTTTCTGCAGTTTACATGAAGTAAACCACCCTTAACAAAACATAGGATAAGAATACTAGGTACACAAATAAGAAAAGACAGAAAATTAGCAGGGAATAACCCAGACTGGATTTAGTCATTGCTATGGTCTGAGTGTTTGTGTGTCCCCCAAATTTATATGTTGATATCTTAACCCCCAAAGTAAAGGTATTAGAAGGTGGGCCTTTTATGAAGTGATTAGTTCATGAGGGTGAAGTATTCATGAATGCAATTAGTGCCTTTTATTAAAGAGGCCTCAAAGACTTGCCTTGCCCCTTACACCATGTGAGGACATAGTTAGAAGGCACGATCTATGAGCCAGAGATTAAGTCCTCACCAGACACTGGTGGCACCTTGATCTTGGACTTCCCAGCCTTCCAAACTGTGGGCAATCAATTTCTGTTGTTTATAAGCCACCCAGTCTAAGACATTTTCTTTTTTTTTTTTTTTTTTTTTAATTTATTTATTATTATTATACTGTAAGTTGTAGGGTACATATGCATACCGTGTGACCCAGCCATCCCATTACTGGGTATATACCCAAAGGATTATAAATTATGCTGCTATAAAGACACATGCACACGTATGTTTATTGCAGCACTATTCACAATAGCAAAGACTTGGAATCAACCCAAATGTCCATCAGTGACAGATTGGATTAAGACATTTTCTTAACACAACCAGACTAAGACAGTTATCATCCACTAATAATTTTGTCATTTTTAGAAATTCTTGTGTTAAACCTTCTAGAGAGGTGGTTCCTTCTGCACTGCTATACAGAAGCTTCTAGAGCAAGAAGATGGTTAAAAAATATGACTGTCTTTTAAAGGCTTAATTTTGTCTGAGTGACACATTACATACATACATACATGTGTACATTATACATACACATTATACTACATACATAAGTTATAAAGGTATGTAAGGCATATCTTTCCTGTTCCCAAGAAAGAGCTGCCCCAAGAAAGAGTTTAAGGTTTGATGGGTAAGACAGATATGTGAATAGAAGAATTGTGATACAATGTACCAATATCTGAACAAATTGTTCTTGATAGGAGTTTGCTTATTAAAGAAGTTAGGAGAGAACTAGGGGAGAAATATATGTCTGGTAGTTCTTGGTGAATAATCAGTCTTTCCTGTAGCAGCAACCAATGCTGTTGAACTTCTAACACACAAACATTGACTGGTAACCTAATACATGTTTAGCAGGGATGGGAGAGTATTAGAAAGTGATCGTTGAAACAGTATTTCACTTCCTCAAGCCCTGCTTGTTTGAATCATACGTAATTAGCTAATGAGAAGGAATACATAACAAAGGCCAATAACTACCTTGATGACTACTCGCTTCAAGATAGTATTTTCATTTTTGCCCCAAACCCTAGTCTTTTACCCATAAAATAAAATTATAAGATATTGAATAGGTAGAACTGTGGAGGAATAAAAAGTTTGCTTTTTCCCAAATTATATCACATGGATAAGTGGTCATGCTGCTACTTAGAATAAGAATTATCAATGGACAAAGCATCTTGCCAACACCTCTGACATTTTGTGTTCTCATTATACAGAGATACTTGCAATTCTGCAAACACATCCACACTACTTAGGATTTTCACTCCCTTCCCACTTGCAGCAAAACCCTACTTATAAATCACCTTCTCTCTGAATTCCCCAGCTCTCCAAGAGTCTGTCACCCATTCTTTCCTTTGAATTAATTCTTTTCCTGTTATGTTCTTCTCTTACAATAACTAACTCATGGTAGGGTAGTTTCTGGTTGTTATAGTTCTCCTTTCCTACCACACTATCAGCTCCTGGAGAACAGAGAGTATCATGGCTCACTTAACTTCGCATTTTCAGCATCTAGCATCTTGTCTGGGACAATGGTGGTGTGAAGTCTGGACAATAGAAATTCTTGAGCCAGAATAATCAGTAAAGAGATGATGTTTGTTTAAACAAAAAATCCAGGGGCACAGTTCATCTTTTCTCCACCCATCCTAAATATCAAATTCTTATACACAAAGTTCAAATGTACTAAGCCATTGTGTTTTAGACCTAATTATCAACCCCTGTGCTATGGTTTGGATATATCCCCCCAAAAGCATTTGTTGAAAACATAATTCCCCATGTAACAGTGTTAGGAGGTGGGGCCTGGTAGGAGATATTTAGGTCATGCGGGTTCCACCCTCATGAACAGATTAATGCTGATTATAAAAGGGCTTGAGGCTGCCAGTTCAAGACCCTTTATACATATATATGTGCTCTTCCTCTCTTTTGTTCTCTCTTTGCCCTTCTCCCATGAGACGACACAGCAGGAAGGCCCTCATCAGATGCTGGACTCTGTGTTGGACTTCTCAGCCTCCAGAACTATGACCCAATGAATTTATGTTCATCATAAATTACCCAGTTTCAGGCATTCTATTATAGTAGCTCAAATGGACTAAGTCATGCTCCTACACTCAAAACTCACAAATACATTCCTATTTCTGCAGTTCTGATCTCAGTGAATGATACCACCACCCACAGTTACCCAAATCAGAAAATAAGACATCATATGAGGTGGACATCTATTGTTTTATCTACCCACTAGCTCCTTACTCTCATTCTGATAACCATGCCATGAACTCTCTTTGGAGGAGCTGTCCATGGCCAACTCTTAGCTCAAGTGCTTTGGGATAACACAGTCTCTAGGGGAGGTACACACACCTTGTCAAAATCAGGCATACTCATTTCACCAGTCACAGTGATTGACTCCAAGAAGGACAGTGGTCTAAGTTAGACAGACAACATCCATAAGGCTCAGTTCCATGACTGTTGTTTGACCCATTGAAGAAGTGGAATCTCTCTTTCCTGAGGCTGGGTGCCGAGATAATGTCAGCCTGAGGTTACTAGGGGCATCACGCTGAGCCTAAGAATAAAGCCTGGAAAAAACAGTGGGCAGATGGTCCCTGAGAACATTTGACACCAGGAAGTTACACCTGAAGATTGTGTAGTTACTTGAGTCAAAACATTTCCTATTTGTTTAAGTCAGCTTCAGTTGGGTTTTCTGTAATTTGCAATAGAAATTTACATCATTATGGACTCTCCCTCTCTTATCCAATCAATCACTAAATGGAGTCCATTGCACCCATTTAATACCTCCTGAATCTGTCTAGTTTACAAGTAGACAGTGCCATATCCACTGGCAGGAGATGCTTGCTATCAGCATTGCTTAATGAATTTTAGCCTCAACTTTCCACTCTTGTTTATACCCTCTCCAAGCCAATCTCTATACTATAATTGAGGTGATTTTTCTAAAGTGCATAACACGATCATATTACTATGCTGAAACCACCACCTATGTTAAACTTTCCCTTACTCTTTCAGTCTACCAGGGTCTTTCTTTCTGTCCTGTCAACATGCCACTCATTGGTATTGTGTGCAGGCCACTTTTCCACAAACAACTCTAGGAGTTGCATGACTTTTTCCTCAACCTTCTGCCCTGGTCTTGTCCTTCCCCAGTCCAGTCTCTACACTGCCTGTATGAATTTTCTAAAATATGTCATAGGATAATATTATTGTCATTCTTAAAAATTCTTCCGTATCTCCCCATTGCCTGCAATATAATATCTGAAACTTATACTACATACAAGGTCTATGCTTACTTCTCTAGCTTTATTGCTAACTACTCCCCTAACCTGTACTCTTCTCTCCAGCCATACTAAACTATAATCAATTTCCTTAATGCACTGACCTGTCTTATCTCCTGACTGTTGTTCATTTAGTTCCCTTGTTTTGGAAAGATTTTTCTACTGCTTCCTTTTTCCCCATCTGACTCCATCTAGCATCTCCTACTTGTTCTTAAAACAAGTGCTTAGGCATCATTCTTAAAACAATCCTTAGACATTAGCATATCTGGAAGCCTTTCCTATTGCACCTCACCCAGGTCTGGGTGAGGCATACTCCTCCCGGGTGGTACATAATAATCTTGTGCATACCTCTCTTGTAGCACTGAATTGTAATTGCCTAGCTTAATTTGTCTGTTTTCTGCCTATATGAAAATCCCAAGAAAGCAGGAATTGTGTCTTGTTCAGTGTCATATCCTCAGCATCTGACACAGAACTTGGCACAAAATCAATGCCCAATAAATATCTGTTGACTGCATGGTAAGTGTATAGTAACTTGAAAAAATATTCTACCCTAAAGTTGATAAATATTTTCTCCTAAAGATGGGAGTCAACCTTAGCTGCTGCCTCCCCCAGAGCTGAGAACAGGTCTCATTGCAGCAGAGGGAAAAAATAAGCAAGAACAGATGATGCGGCATATGCAGCTCCTTGCTCTTTTCCTGCAGCAAGAATTCACTTTCACTTTCAGGTAGGCCCAGGCTGCTGTGCAGTCTATTCCATGGCCTCCTCAGGGAGCCTAGAGGAAAGACAACTTGGCACTGTGTGAATGAACCGCGTTCTGATGAGAAAGTTGGGGGGGGGGGGGGATTTTCCATCGCATTATCAGTCCAGCAGACGGCTAAGTGGCTGCATTTGTTGGGTGATGGGGAGGAGGAAGGAAGACTAATAGACCAACCCTGGCCAGTGGTGCAATGCAGCTTCCAGGAAACAGAAAGTGAATTTTCCCTGGCCACACACCACACTACAAGAAGAGAAGGGAGGTGGGGAGGAATGGGTCCTTTTGGAGGCTGATCTCGTCCCAGATCTGAGTAACTCCAGCCTTTCCTTACAAGTCTGTCCAAAGAGTGCCCTTTGCTGCGTGCCCACCCTAAACCCATTGCTTCAATTAAACCTTCCCTAACTCTCCAACATACAGCAATCTCTCTGGCTCTCCTACCAACCACCATACCACTTACTGACCATATATCCATTGGTACTAAGTACTGACCACTTTGCCACAAACTGCTATGGCTGAGTTGCCATGCATTTTCTTATTTAACAATAGAAGCAAGCCTTCACTTTCCTCCCCAAACAAATTGAAAGGTCAGGGATTATACTGTGTACTTCTGTATATGTGCTTTATACTTTTGCAGCATTAAGTACAGTGCTGTTTGTGATTAAGATATCAAGAATCTTGGTATCTCCTGCCTTTAATCCCAATGTTTTGGGAGGCTGAGGTGGGCAAAGTACTTGAGGTGAGGAGTTAGAGACCAGCCTGGGCAACATAGTGAGACCCCATCTCTTTCAAAAAACTTTTTTAATCACTGAGTGTGGAGCCACAGACCTGTAGTCCTATTTACTCAGGAGGCTGAGGCAGGAGTATCTCTGGAGCCCAGAAGTTCAAGGCTACAGGGAACTGTGATCCTGCCACTGCATTCCAGAAGGGGTGACAGAGAGAGATCTTGTCTCAAAAAAAAAAAAAATAGAGAATCAATCAACAGATGAATAAATAGATCAAGTCTGGCTCATTCATGGAAAAACTCAGTGTAAAGGAATCTACTAAATGGACACAGGTAAGGCTTCCTACAGGAATCAACTTCTCCTGACCCGAAAACCCCAGAGTATCAGTGGCAGATCTTCACTTTACCCTCAGTCAAATGACATTTGATAGACAGGATCAGGTGCTGGCAAAGATGAGCTTCCATGGATCCTGTATCATATGCTATCTATCTATGTCCTCTTATATCTACACTTAGTTCATAATCTGCAATGCTATCCCCAGAGCTCCTGGGGTTATGTTTAGTACCACAGCTACTAGTCCCTATTTGGTTTAAATGGGATTGAGATGTAGGTTAAGTTGTAGTGAAGTGTCTGTTGTTTCAGAGAAAGAGTTTGGCCTCTGCGCATTTGACAAGTACCAGTGCACCCCCTTTCCTGTGATACGGGAATCAATGTAGAATATTCACAGTTACTACCACATTCAAGGAAAGATATTATAAGCCCTTAGGGCTTCAAGGACAATCAAGATATAAGTCTTCACTCTCAAAAGAGATTGCAGTCTAGAACTTGTGTTCAGCAAAGGGTCAGTTCACCAAACAATAGGAGTTTGGAAAAGGGAGTAAATATGTCAAAGGAAAAGGAACTTGAGTTGAGCACCAGTGTATCCATGGGATTTAGTCAGTGAAAGAGGTCAGTTAGTGTGAAGTCATTCTAGGCTAAAGAAACTGAGAAAGCCAAGTATCAAGGCAGAAATGTGCCAAACTCTTTAAGAAACAGTGTGAAAATCAATCATTTGCAAAACAGATAAGTAAATGGATAGTTATTCACATAACAAGACTCACGGTAGCAGTCTCTTTAACACAATTTGAAACCTATTACTACAGTTGTTTTAGAGAGTTGTTGGAAATCTACAGTTGTTTTAGGGAATTATTGGAAATCGGCACTGTATCTTTTTGGATTGCAATATGAAGCTGCTTGTGAGGATGCATTCATTGCTGAGAGCTGGAACAGTGCTTCTCGAATCTTAATACAAATCTGAGTCATCCGGGGATTGTGTTAACATGCAAATTTTGATTCAATAGATAAGGGAGGTAAGTCCTGAAATTCTATATTTCTTTTTTTTTTTAATTATACTTTAAGTGCTAGGGTACATGTGCACAACGTGCAGGTTTGTTACATATGTATACATGTGCCATGTTGGTGTGCTGCACCCATTAACTCATCATTTACATTGGGTATATCTCCTAATGCTATCCCTCCCCACTTCCCTCACCCCATGGCAGGCCCCAGTGTATGATATATTTCTAACTAGCTCCTGACTGACATGGATGCTACTGGCCCATGAACCACAGTTTTAGCAGCAAAGTGCTAGAACACCTTTCACTTTGTTGAAGAAATTCCTATCTATCATTACAGATATTTCATTAAACATTCTAGATGAGAGAATCCTTGGAAGAAAAGATTATATGTAGCAAAATGTATAAAAGAATAACTGTGATCAACTTTATCCCCTATGTTGGTTCATACAGGGGCTGTTCACCATCAAATGTGTATTTCAATCAGCACAACAATGTAGGACTTTTATGGCCTATAACAGGGATCAGCAATCTACTGCCTATGGGCTAAATTCAGGCCCCCACTTGTTTTTATAAATAAAGCTTTATTGGAATACAGATACACCCATTCATTTACACATTGTCTATGGTTACTTTTATGTTACAATGTCAGAGTTAATTCATTGCCACAGAGACCACATGGCCCCCAAAATCTAAATTATTTGCTATCTGGCCCTTTTTCTGTAATGCTTGCTGACTCCTGGGCCTGTAAGATTGAGGACATGATTTCTGACTGTCTTACTAGCTATGAATTTACACACTTAGCTGCCCTTTAAGATTTCTGCCCTGAAAATCCAAATGTTCACTTTCTGCCCTGAAATCCAAATGTCTAGGACAGTGCTTAGAAGAAATATAAAAGTTCCCCCAAATTATCTTGTCCAGAAAATCCCCACATCATCTGGCTAGTTGGAGAGATCACAGGAGATCTGAACCAAGAGGGCTCATGTAAAATTTGGCAAATGCAAAACACTTTCAGCACATTTATATCCTTGGTGTTGGGTATGACCTGTGAACGAATGGTGTGCTGGTTCAGGAGTAGATTCAAGCAAAGGCAACGTTAAACTGCAGGTATGTGGTTGTTTTCACCCATCCTGGAACCCAGATCAGATTTTGGGGTCTGACCCATCTTACTTGATAACAAGCTAATCCTTTTGAGAATCCTTGTTTCAGTGTCTATTCCAATCTTGTCATAGAATTATGAGAGCTTCAAAAACACAGGAAGGAAATCTCTGCTAACTACCTGGGGAATTTAAACTGTCCCAGAAAAGAGGCATTTTCCTGGATACTCTTCTAACCTGTTCCATTGGCCTGGATTGGTAGATCATGAAGATCAAAAGTTTGGCATGAGGAAAGTAGAGGCCTCCTGAGAATTAAACTGTAAAATCACCAGAAATGAATCACACCAAAAATATGAGAAGTCATGTTAAAGATTCCGAAAAGCACTTCCAGGCCTGTAAGACTTGACATTAATCCAGATGAAATTATTTGCCCATTTAAAGGGGGGAAAATGTGCCTGGCAACAGAAAAACTGCTCAGCAACAGAAGCCTGGAGTGGAGAGGAAGATGTGGGGAGTTAATATTTGTAGTACCCTTCTTCCCCCAAACCAGAGAAGAGGAGGCTCAGGGCTTGTCTCTTTGGGGATTTCTTCCTTCCTTTCTCCCTAACCTCTCTCCTTCTCTCCCCTCTCCAAACCTCCTCTTTCCCTTTCACCCATTCCCCTCTTTCCACCTCCCTGTCTCTCTCTCATCTTCCCTTTTTCCTTTCCACAAATATGTATATAATATATATTCTGCATTAGGCCCTGTGCTATAGTCTGGGAATATAATGTGGAAAAAAAATAGACATGATCTCTACTCTCAGGAAGCTCAGAAATCTAGTGGAGGAAGCAGGCATTAATCAAATAATGGTACACAGAAATGTATAATTGCTTTAAATGCTATAATTGCTTTAAATGTATAATTTGCATAAGTAATGCATGAGGTAAATGCTATAAAGCAGTAGCACAATGCAACCTTAGGGTCTTCGGGCTTGCTATTTCTCTTATCTAGAACCTGCTTTTCCTAGATACACTTAAGGCTATCTCCTTACTTCCTTCAGGCCTCTGCTCAAACATCATTTATCAGTGGAACCTTCCCTGATAACCCTGTATGTAAAACAGCAACTTCCTCCTTCCTCACACCCCTTGTGCCATTTACATTTTCTCCATCATATTTATTACTTCCAGATATTACATATATGCATATATTTCATATTTTCTTTTTGTGGTTGTTCTTTTTTGTATGGCTCTATTCATGGAAGGAAGGAATGTTAGCTTCAAGAGAACATAGGCTTTGCTCTGTTACATTCCTGGTATCCATAGTAGACACAGATACATGTTTATTAAAAACATGAATAAAAAATATATCTGATCTCAAAGTGTTATTACTCATTTGTTAAAAGAGTAATAGGAGTTAACTAGGATAAGGAAGAGGAAAGCCATTATAGGAAGAGAGGGGCAGATCAGACCTTGGAGACTAAAAGCAAACCATGAAGCTAGAGGGAAGATGAGGCAAAATCATGTCTGACTTTATGGAACAAGCTCTTTTTTCCACTTTTATTTCAAGAGCAATTCAAAATCATGGAAGGTCTTAAACTGAAAGATGACATGTTCAGATTTTCATTTTTAAAATGTCACCCTGGCTACCAATTGGATGGTGGATCAGAGGTATCAGAAAAATGCCATAAAGCATTTGAATCATACAGCAAACTCCCCTTTCTCTGATTCCATGCTCGCTAAACTCTTAACTGATTTGAATTTGGCTTTCTGGAATTTGACAAAGAGAGACCATGACATGTGCTTTCGAATGTACATGAGGGATACGTGAGTCAATATAAAGCAGTAAATGCATATTCTGTGTTTCCTGTCAGTCTCTTCAAACTCAGGTTCTGTGAGACCCTCCTGTGAGATAGATCTTGCCTCTGCAAGCTGACATGCCAGGTTTCTAAAGCAGTAAAGCTAAGGGTCAGCCCTCAGGTCTCACCCACAAGGCTAAATTAAATGTCCATCTTGCACTGCCTCGGCAGTCCCCCAGACAGCCTACCCTGATAAATCTCCAAACTCAAACCTTGCTGTCCACTCAAGTCTTTGGGCTACTAAGCAGAAAGTCATTGTTTAATTCTGAAACAGGCCTTTGAGGGCTTACATGAAATTCCGAACCAGTGCAAAATCCAGCTTAGCTGGTGGCTGATCTCAAAGAATGAGCAGTTATGCACAAGGAAATGCAGTGGCTCGACAACTCTGAATTTTGGGGGAGCAACTATGAACATCTACAAAGATCATTGTTTGAAGTGACGCAAGGTAATACATAAGGCATTTGTTTGAAAGCAAATAAAACTAGTCACTTTGAGGTTCTACCGAACTCATTTGGAAAGAAATTTGCCTGCTGAAAATGTGAAATGCAGCCAATGAACCAACCATACCCATTAAAGAAAGGACTAAAAGGGACTTCCAAACAATGAAGTGCAAATGAAACTTCTGAAAAGTCAACAGCTTGTTCCCTTAATACAACCCCATTCCACCAGGTTTTTTTCTACCCAGACATCTGAAGAGCCCAGCCATCACACAGCTTCCCAAATGCCCCCACACCCACTCCAAATATTGCTCTAAAACCAATTTTTTCCAGGTTGGCAGTATAACCACATGGTCTCCTATAGAAAGTAAATAAAACAACATTATTTCTACATGTCATCCTTGACATTTACTTTCGTGGTTTTTGTTGTTGTTGTTGTTGTTGTTTTTGTTTTGGCTTCTAATTTCTAAAGAAAAAAGTCACTTTCTCCAGGATTCGGTGTTAAAGACATTAATTCTACTCCCAACTTTGCTACTAACTAGCTATGAGACCTTGAAAAGGATCTGAGCTATAGTACATGACATTTATTTGTTTATTCATTCAACAGACTTGGATACTTTACACAATGCCAGGTCCCATGCTATGCTCTTAAGAAATAAGGTGAATAAGAGAAATCCTTTTATAAGCTGTTCCAAGTTCCTTGGGGACAAGGAAAGCATTGCAACAACAGCAACATGCTGTTGCAGAAATATGCATGGAGTATTAAATGGGCTTAGAGGACAATGCAACTCTGCCCAAGGGAAACTGGAAATCCATCCAACAGGAAGTGGCAGCTGAATTAAGATTTGAAAGAAGAGGTGGAGTTCACCAGGGAAGTGGGGCTGGCCTCCTCTGGGGATGGAGGATATTCCAAGCAAAGACATAGCATGAGCAAGGGCATTAAAGTAAGAAAACAAATGTTTTGTTGCAGGAAACTGCAAATCTTCAAGAGAACCAAGGGTGCTATGAGTTGTGCAGGATAAGAATGAACAGAAGATAAGGGATAGGACATTGTGTCTTATACTACCAGGCCTCTGACTGTATCCACTCAGTACTCATTGTTCCCATACATGCTGACTACTCTTTCTGCCAGCACCAGTGAATCTTTTCCAGAGTGCTTTCTCTGATCTCAGGAGCATGTTCTTCCTATTCACAGGGTGGACTGAAGTACTGAGGTGTTGAAGCCATACACCAGTGAGGAATGGTAGTTGTTTGATGAATACTCAACAAGCTCAGCCTCTGAGACAGTTTCTATATAGTGCCCTATAATTCCCAGTGTACTCATAAGCACACATATTAGCTTTCTTCCCTTCCCTGTCTCATTCTCCACTTGCCTAACATTGCTTCCTAGGATCACTCCCTGACATGGCTTGGCTGTGTCCCCACCCAAATCTCATCTTGAATTGTAGTTCCCATAATCCCCGTGTGTCATGGGAGTGACCCAGTGGGAGGTAATGGAATCATGGAGGTGGTTACCCTCATGCTGTTCTTATGATAGCAAGTGAATTCTCACGAGACCTGATGGTTTTACAAGGGACTTTTCCCCCTTTTGCTTGGCACATCTCCTTCCTGCCACCACGTGAAGAAGTGCATGTTTGTTTCCCCTTTCACCATGATTGTAAGTTTCCCGAGGCCTCCCCAGCCATGCTGAAGTATGAGTCAATTAAACCTTTTTCCTTCATAAATTACCCAGTCTTGGGCATGTCTTTATTAGCAATATGAGAATGGACTAATACACTCTCCAAATAAATAAACAACTTGTATTGAAATTTTTGTCTTACTTTGGGTTTTCCTTAAAGATTTCAGTACAAGGAAATTATTTGGCATGTGTACAGCATGTGCTGCATCACAATTACTAAGATGTTCATCTCCTGAGAGTTGGGATGAAATGCGGGTAGAAGGCTTAGGCATTAGCTCTAGGATTTTAAAGACAGGAATGTAATATTAAGCATAAAAATGGTGAAGTTGTTTTGCTGTTTTAATGGCAACAGAAAACTTGAAAGTACAGTGACAGATCAGCCAACTATCAACTCAGGGCATAATGTGAAAGGTGGAGGGGCTCCATGGCAGCACGAAAAAAGACTTAATTTCCTGCAGCCTGAAGGTAGTCTATGGCTGAAAATAACACCCAAAATCTGATTGTAAAAATGACAGAGTTAAAAAGGAGGCTAAATTCACAGCTCTGGCAAGACCCTTATGTGAGAGTTTAGGTCCTAAAGGGAAGGAGTGGGTTCTTGAGAACAGGAGTGAGAATATTCGGTGAATCTGCTTGAGAACATTCAAACCTCAGATTCTCCTCACCCTTCTGGGCTGGCAGAAGAGGCTGCTTCCACATGGATAAAGAAGAGCATCCCTCCATGGCCTGGAAACCATGCAAAGTCCTTCATATGAGATAGACTCATTGTAAGATAATCTAGGCTTCTTCAGGATCTGCCCCTATCTTCCCTCATTGTTTTGAGATGAGTGAGAAATATATTTGACTAATTAGAAAATTTATTGTTAATTAACTTTTAGCATATGTGTGCCTCTCACTGTGTACACTTAAAATAACTCTTATACTTTTAAGTGTTTTATGTGAACTCACTGAATTTTAAAATAGATTTCATTATAAAGATTTATGCCCCTGTGTTTTACTTATTTTGTAAAGGTAGAAAAGGGACAAAGATAAACAAAGTCTTAAGAAGTTTATTTTTCAAATAAGGTAGTGCAATTATGGCAAATATATAGAACTTTCAATCAATGCAGAAAATACTGGATAGCAGTGGCTCTAGACATATAGGATATATAGGACCAAGTCACAGCATGACCCAGGCAGAGACTTATTGAAATGGGAAACAAGACCAAAACGGCAACCATGATCCTTGAGCCACAGGGATCTAAGGTGACTGCTAAAAGACCATGCATGTGCCAAAGGCAAGGTAGATGGGCAGCTAACAAGAACAAAGCTTAACCCATATAGCAAAAACATAAAAACAAAAATATGACTCTCAAAATTCAATAATAACTTTCAAAACAAACCAATAAAACAGTGTACAAAACATTTGAACAGAAAAACATTTGAACAGATGCTTTGCCAAGAAAGAAACGCAGATGGCAAATAAGCACTTGAAAAGATGATCAACATAATTAGTCATTAGGAAATGCAAATTAAAGCCACAAGGAGATACCACTGCACACTTACTAAAATAGCTAAAATTAAAAAGACTGACCATACGAAATGTTGGAGAGGATGTGATGGAACTAGAACTCTCATAGAACAACCACTTTAGAAAAAAACTGGTATTTTTTTAAAAGGTTAAGACACACCTCTCATGTCATGCATCCATACACTCCTAGATGCTTACTAAAGAGAAAAGAAAGAATACATCTATACAAAAACTTGTATATGTACTTTTAAAGCAGCTTTATTCATGAAAGCCAAAAACTGGAAACAGTCTATATGTCCATCATTAGGTGACTGGATAAACAAAGCATATTATATACTTATAATGAAATATACAGGTGAATGAATAAACAAAGCATGGTATATCCTTATAGTGAAATACCAATGCAAAGTAGTATATTAAAAGGACACACAACATAGATGACTTTCAAAATGATTACACTGAGTAAAAGAAATGGGGCTATATCTACCCTCACACAAAGAGCAGAATTGCTTGTGCTTGCTACAAAAGAAGTAACTCCCCAAGCTCAGTGTTCCCCAACCATGTTGCAAACCTACCATGTGTGCAGCATTTACTCAGGCCTCTCCACATCATTCCCATGTGGTTTTGAACAGTGGTAGTGGCAGGGATAGAGACTATGCATGAACCCAACACCATGATGTCCCACTCGCCAAGGCTAATGTAGTAATCCCCACTGTCAAATATTTCACTTGTTGGCTAATGCCAACAGGTTGGGATACCAACACTGAGCCCTTGATATAGTACCATTCCTCAAGGAAACCAGCCAGCCATTTGTTGGTAAGTCAATGATATTGGTCTCCGCTCTAAAAGCATAGTGAATCATCCTGAAATTGATCACATATTCTGTTTATGAATTTTCCTTCTCTGCCTGTAATATTTTGGTCAGCATCACTATTTGATGGTCCAGAGAACGTCTGTTTACTGAGATCCCATATAATATCACTTCAGAAAAAAATGACTCACTTTAAGACATAGGAGATGTGAAATGAGCAGGTGATGATGAGACTGACTAACTTTTCCTACCAATACTGCATTATCTGGAAGCTGCTGGCCTGATAGAATGTTGGAATAGCCTCTAGAGATGTAGTTAATACACCAGCTTAGGGATTAACCTTGCAGAATTGGAGTGCTGTTCTTCAAGATACAGTATATTGTTCTAACAAATGGTCATTATGTAGTGCTCCATTTCTAACAGAATACCGGAATCTGGGAACTCAAGGGCGAAACAACTACTTCCAGTGATCTGCTAAGGGCATTTGTGCTTCTCTTTTCCACAACTTCAGGTTCTACTGGTCTCCATGGGGAGGCACTTTTGCCAGCAGACAGTAAAGGTCCTTCTAATCCTAAAGCTAAACTTGCTGCCTGATCATTTGGGGCTTTCTATTGACAGGAACAACTGGAAGTTTCTATATTGCCAGCAGTAGCTAACCCTAGGAAGCATGAGAAGGCTACTACTGCAGAGTTGGAGTAGTAGAGAGAGAGTAGTAGTAGAGTATGGAACTTAGGGGATTCACTCAGGCATCTCTTGGTATTTCCAGACTGTTGATAAACGTGAACTATCAATTCCAGATGCTACAGACTGACCAGGGCCAGTAATAAGGAAGTTGACCCTCTCAAGGATAAAGGTCTGGATTACTCAATAGGCCAAGCAACCTAGAAAAGCAGAAGTTTTGGCTGAGGATGAGGGAAATCGAGATGGATGGTAGAGGAAGGAGACAAGTATCAATAGTGGCTTCAGAACCATCCACAGCAGTGGGTACTGTAACTTATGCCACTAAATCTCTTTTTATTTTTTCTTCCAAGAAATTGTAATAATCCACTATAATGAAGAACCAGTAAGGGAACAGAATAAACTTAATATGGGGCACTAGTAGATATCAGAGGGGAAAGGAAGAATCTACCTGGTGGGCTAGTAGCTATCAGAGCGGAAAGGAAGCAATTCCACCTGGTCTCCTGGGAGCCCCCTTAGCCTTGAGCACAATTGCCTTGCAGCAGGAAGCTTCTCATTGATAAATCTTATGTTATCTTCCTTCCCCTCCTTCTCTCATTTTCCCACTAGATGAGGAATGCAAAAGAGTATATGAGGAAAGTCGAACTGGATGATTTCCACATTCACTTTTATTCTAAAGTTCTATACTTTGAAAACCAAATCTGAGACTCAACCCCTTTGAGATGTTTCCCCTCATGAGCCCCATATCAAATTAAGCACACCTTAATTCTTCTGCTTCTCAGTACTGGCAGTTTGGATGACAACTTTAATTCAGATTTACTTTACTTTCCAGTTGTGGAGTCCCAGTGTGGTCTCCACAGCTAGATGCCTAGTCAAACCATATCATCTAAAGTAGTTAGTTTCTAAGTATTTTATCCTCAAAGTAATAATAATAACTTCACCCAAGTACTCCCAACAACCTTGTGAAGTAGGTTCTATTATTATTGTTCCTATTCTGTAGAAACATGAACTAAGACTTGGGGATATTAAGTTATTTCCCCAAAGGCACTCGGCTCATAAGTGGAAGCATCAGGCTTTGAACTCAGACACTCTGTCTTCTTAACCATTGTCCTCTACCACTTCTCAAGGACTATTTTTAGTCATGTTTTTCCTTTATGAAAACCTTTTTTGAAACATTTGTCTGTATAAACTAATTAAATATGAATTACCAAATTTAATTAAATAATGAATTCATTTTCTTTTTTAATTAACCAAAGATGCATAGAATTTCCAACTATAAATTTGAACAAGTTAGAATAATAACAAGAATATAATCTCTACAACTGCTCTTTGTTGAATGAATGAATGAATTAATTAATTAATTAATGAAAAAGCTTAGCTTATATAATTCCAGCAAAAGTTAAATACACTTGACATTTAAGTTAGCCTCTGCAGCTTGGCCAGGGGTATTTTCGTGTTGTTATTCCAGATATAAAATATCAAAAACAAATTCAAGAAACTTCATTGTCACCTGCTGGACTCTAAGTGATCTAAGGATTCCAAATGGTTCCTCATCTGCTGAACTCTTTCTGGAGGGGTTTGGAGAAGAAGTGGTTGTTGTTGTTTTGTTTTGTTTTGTTTTGTGTTTTTGATCTTTTGCTCTATTGGAAAGCCTCAAGACTCTTTCTTTGCAAAACAAAAAACTGATTCCTCAGGAATGTTTGAGCTACAGTGGTAAGGAATAGAGCACTCAATCTCATTCAGACTACTCCTGATACACTGATCTCTCTGGTTTCACACTTGTCCCCATATGTCACAGTTGTAATTATCACTTAAAAATACAGATCAGATCCTAGCACTCTCCTACACAAAACCCTTGTGGAGCTGCCAATGTTTACCTTAAATTAAATCTCAACTTTTTACTTTGGCCTATAAGACTCCATAAGACCTATTTTCCAAGAAAAATACTATATTTTTCTTTTTTTCCTCTTGGAAAACTGAACAATCCCCAGAAAATCCATGAAATTTGGTGGATCGTCCTATTAAAATGTGTCGCTCACCATTCAATCATCAGATAGTAGTTCACTAATCCATTCTCAGACACAGAACTTTCAATTGGTTGCTTGGTGCCTGACACTTGAGTGGAAACTGACAGCTAAGGATCAGCAGGTATTTTAGGAAGGCTTCCAACATGAAAGAAAAAGACTCAAACAGGCAAACAAACAGAAACAAATCCATACTTAATAGCCTCACAATTAACAAAGGATAATGAAATTTTTTTGCATCCAAATAAGAAGAGGATTCCACGAAAACAAAGAAACAAGTAGCAAAGAAGAAATCACTCCTGGTAATTCAAAGTAGCCAAAATAAAACACTCAATAGGAGGTTTAGAAGAAGGCATCAAGGAAATCTCTAGGAAAGTACACAAAAGGACAAAGAGAAAATAGGAAAGAAGAAAAAAAAAAACAGGAAAGGAGAAATAGAGGGTCAAACAGGAAGTTTAACATCTCTCTAGTGTGGGTAGCAGGGAGACTAAAAATACATAGAAGTGATAAATTTATCAGAGAAGGGATATAGCAAAATTTCCCAGAACTGAAAAGGAAATCTCCAGAAAGAAATGGAAAGGGGGACTATAAAAGAGGTAAATCTTGATTTACCTCAACACCGGCAGTTAATAACTAATATCTAAAGTTAACAAGCATAAATAGCAGTATAAGCATATTATTTAGAAACTTGGAGGTAAATACCCAAATCAATAGGTATGAGGGTTGAAATGAATCCCTCTGAGAAGAGGATCTGGAGGATAAGGTAGAACAGGGAAGAGTAAAGCAATGGAGTGCTATTTATATGTATAGATATAAAATTATATGTACTCTTTGGTATCTTAAAATATGCACATGTATTACTTTGACTAAAATATAAAAATAAAGCTACAGTACATAAACCATGTAATAAATATTTTTTTCCAAGGCATGGTTTTTGTCCTGGGAATTTTGGCCTTTTGGCAGCACCTTTCAGGAATATTTTCCTCACAGTATTCCTTTCAAACTGATGTGCTTAACGTTATTTGTGATATCGTCCTGATGTGAGTTTTATGGAAGTGATCCAAGGACCATGCTTTGGGAAACTGGTCTATTCCAAAGGATTCCCTAATAGTTAGGGAAAGAAGGAAGAGACAGGAAGAATGGGATAGAAAAAAGATATGCAGGACAGGACCAATTTTTTATATCTGAAATACTGTACAATGAACAACAGTAATTCATTAGTTGGTAGTTGGCTCTACATATAGAATGTAATTTAATTGTTTTGACTTTTATAATAAAAGACCTTCAATCTATAGTTATTGTGCATCTAAGCCAAGGACCAGCACAAGATGTAGAAAGAAAAATACCATAAGCATTGACTAATGTCCATAAGTACTTTAAATTCTCCTCTGGGATATAAAGTTGAGACACGTGAAGCAAACAAGTGTGTAGCTATTATGTGATGTCATTTGGTCAGGGAGTACAAAATAACTCATTGCCTCTCAAACAGACCAGAAATTATTACTTGAGTAATAAAACATGTATGCTACCTATATTGTAGCACTTTTCATGTATTCTTTTACATGCTACGCATAACTGCTTTATAAGTAATTATTATTACTGCCTCCATATTAAGAAAGACTTGGAGGAATTACATATGTCGGATTCACACAGCCAGGGTGGTGATGGAATTTTAACTGATTCTGGACTTAGGTCGGCTCACTTATTGTTCTAAAGAGCAGATAACACACGGAGAGGTGCAGAAGAGATGGGAAGCCATCATAAGTGAGAAAAAAGAATCCGAGCTGGGATGTGTACAGGAGGATGCACCGCAGAGTCAGTGCGGAGAAAGAATTGACTGGGAGGGAGCCTGGACTCAGGCATTTACAGGCTTTGGAACCAGACAGAGTGAGATATAAATTATTGTTCTGTATCTTACTGACTGTACAGAAGAGCAGGAAAGGTCTTCAGCCTCCGTTTCCTCATCCATAAAATGGAATAACTGCTTCTAAGGTTTCTTGTGAGATTTCAATGACACAACTTCTATTTTTAAAGAGCATCTCTCATAAATTCTTATTTCTCTTTTTTTTCTGATTGGAGCAGAGTATGACTGATGGTAGAAAATAGTGGTGGATTGTTGGTAACAAACACCTGGCCTAATCTATCATTCAAAACAATCACCTGCACAAAAGCAGGGCTGTACATTCTTCACTGGATTTTGACAGGTTCCTCGGTTGTTTTATTTTGACCAGCTCGAGTCAGTCCAAACAGTTCGTACAGTTCTAGGAAACAAGCTGAGTTTGGCCTGTGCATTTTGGCATCCTGAACCACAGGATCATGGGGGGGAAGGGGAGAGGAGGGAGGATGGAAAAGTACCCGGCAGTGCCTCCTGAATCCAACTTCCTGCTGGCGAAATCCACCTCTCGCTGACTCTGAGTCACCAACAGCATGCCTTCCCTCCCCTGCGGCCCATCCGCCCATTAGGCCCGGCAGCTCCCCTCCTATGCTGACTTCCCTCGCTCGCTCCCACACGTGTGCTCAAGGTGGAGGCAACCCTAATGAGGAAACACGAGGCAGCTGCTGTGGCAGGCGTTTCTTCCTTAGCCAGCAAAAGGAGGCCTGCAGCAGCCTCGCCTGCAGGACCTGCTGGCCCACTGCTTTGCAGGTCACCCCTCAAACCCAGGCTCCCCTCAGCCCTGTAACCTGGAGCTCACCCCTAGGATGGGGAACCATAGGAATTCTGGGCTGGGCTCATAGACCCCAAAGACACCAGAGCAGCCTCTGTGGTGAGGAGAAACCCTTAGACACTTGCTTTTGGGACTTTTCTCATGGATTAACACACTGGGAGACCTGAATGCTGTGTGATATGATGAGCATCAGGAAGACATTCACTGCGAACTCTTCTTGAAGCTACTGTCCATCAGCCTGATATCAACATTCTCTATAATCTGCCTCTTCAGTCTATTTTCCAAAATGGACCTCTGCTCTAGCACAGCATTCATTATGAACTTGACTAATCTATCATGACTGCCCTACAGCACTTGGTAGAACCACAGACTGCAAGATTCTGATTCAGTAGATAGGGGTGGGGCTCAGGGATTCTGTGTATAAGAAAGACCTTAGATGATTCTCCTGATCCAGCAATATGGGAAGTCGGCACTGGCCCGGTGGTTTTCAGTGTTCAGGATGGGCAGTCCTAAGGCTCGGTAAAGGTGCCTCAATGGTCACCTTAGAAGAGGGTACCAGTTGAAGCAAGGGGAGCACAGAATCTCAAAAACCTTCCCTGTCATGGGTTGAACTGACAGTTTGAATCAAAATATATGTTCTAACACCAGGTTGCTGCGAATGTAATGTTATTTGGAAAGAGTTATTGCAAATGTTATTTGTTAAGATTGGGTCATACAGAATTAGAGTGTACCCTAAATTCAATATGACTGGTGTCCCAATAAGAGGAGGAAGTAGGAGATTTGGATGCAGATACAGACAGAGGCACAAGAAAGAAGGCCATGTGAAGATGGAACAGAGATTGGAATCAGATTGCCACAAGCTAAGGAGCACCAAGAATTACTGGAAGTCACCAGAGACTGGGAGAAGTGAGAAAGCGTTCTTCCCTAGAGCCCTCAGAAGGAACATGGCCCGATTAACACCTTGATTTCATACACAGCCTCCAAAACTGTGAGAAGATAAATTTATGTTGTTTTAAGCCACCAAGTTTGTGGTAATTTCTTATGGCAGCCCTGGACATTAATACATTTCCTCTGGTTGTCTTCTATCACACACAAACACACATATGCGCACACACTCACACACACACACACAGATACATATTTACCCCTCATACACCCTTTAATTAGAGCAGCTTTGTTATTTTGATTTATGTTATATTTTGGAGTTCAGCATAACCTTTAATTTGGTGAAGGAAAAAAAGGAGTTTTATTACTAACCAAAAATTGAAAATCTATCACTTTATCCAAACTGAACCATGACCTATTCCCCAGGCATAACCTGAAGTTTTTTGATGCTATAATTGTACTCACAACATTCTGTATATCTGGTACTTTACCTACTTTTCTCTTGTTAAAATATCTAACCATGAAGCTCAGCTTCAACATGATCTCCTTCACTAAGTCATTCCTGATATCCCTTCAATTACATGTGACTTCTTTGGATTTGAATTCCAACTGAATTTTGGGTCTTCCCTCATAGCATCTATCTTATTCAACATTGTACTCTAGCTGCATGGGAAATATCTTGGTCTCCATCTTGACTGCATCTTGGCTTCTGTGTTTTATCCATTTCGTATCCTGTTCTCCACTCTGACCCAGTGCTTTCTAGAGTATCTTTCACAGTGCAACTGTTATTCAGTGATCATTTAATCAATAGAAGTTGGTGGGAAAATTTCACAAAAGGCCCTATTCATTTGGATTACTTGTGTTGTGTAGATGTGATTATAATCACATGATAAAATAAAACTTTTGCAATGTTGCTTAACTAGATATTAATTTCAAATTCCCAAGCACCTTTTTCCCCCAAAATATGCCTAGCCCTCAAAAAGTTTCCTTAGGCCATATTCTTTGCTAAGAGATGGCTTGTTTTATCTTACTTTAAAAATGGCATATTTTATTTCATCCTAATAACCCAGGACAATGTGTTCTTACCATAGAAATCATGCAAGTAATAAAAACTGTTAATCCAAGAAATGATAAGATTGCACTTGAATTTGATAGTGTCTTTATTATAGTTTGATATACACTAAACTCAGCTTTCTTAGTCCACTTTCAAACTGCTATAAAAAATACTTGAAACTGAGTACTTTATTTAACAAAAAGAGGTTTAATTGACTCAGTTCTGCATGGCTGGGAAGGCCTCAGGAAACTTACAATCATGGTGGAAGGTGAACGGGAAGCAAGGCAAGTCTTACATGGTGGCAGGAGAGAGAGGGTGCATGGGAAACTGCCACTTTAAAACCATCAGATCTTGTGAGAACTCCCTCACTATCATGAGAACAGCATGGGGGAAACCACTATTAGGATCCAATCACCTCCCACCAGGTCCCTCCCTCAACACATGGGGATTACAATTCAAGATGAGATTTGGGTGGGGACCCAGGGCCAAACTATTTCATCAGCTAACCAGAATCTAGCTTACTAGAGTTTTCAGTCTGACATATTTGCTTCTCATATTTAGGAGACAAGAGTCTGATGATCATAAAAGATACTCTCTTAGGGTTCTTACTTTAGCTTCCAGAATATGTTTCTGTTTCAAGCTGCAGTCATCTCAATCTGTTTCAGGTTCAATGGCTACATTTAATGTTCCTTGAATGTTACAAAGCAGGCTCCTTATCTTAATCATCTTTAAGATATCTACACCCACCATAAAACCTGCTATACTGCAATTGCTCGATGAAAATCGAGCAATTGAATGGATAAAGGAACCTTATTAATCCAAAGAAATCTTGCAGCATAGCAAGATTTTCAAGCATTCATTAGAAAGGCAGAAAATGAAATTTGGACATTTGTGAAACAAGATAAAAAATTAAACAAATAATCAGAAAATATAACTGTCCGTTATCCCACAAGCTTCAGACATCTGATTGTTTCAGATTTTCCATTACTTAAAGATAAAGAAGGAAACTCCAAAAGGCCTCCCTATGTGGAGAACACTGTTTTACACCAGCGTGCTACATAAAGAAAAAGAGGTCTATTCTGGTCAGTTGGCTGACAGCACTATTTTTCAGGTATCAACAATATTCTCTATTTAGTCATCAAATGATCTCCATCAGGTTACCACGCCCTGGTGCTATTCTATTTTCATAAGTGTTCTTTCGTCACCAACACATTTTCATCCTTCTTAATATTTCCAATGGCATCACTGCACTCCACTAACGTAAAAAAACAAGCAATCTAAAAATTACCCTCTGCTGTTTCCCACTCATCCACAGAGAGTGAAGTTGCCATTTATGGACACTTGCTGTTGCCATGTTTTTCAGAAAGTTTGCCATTCCACAAGCTGTTTTTAGCCCCCATACCCACGACACTTCTACAGGCATTTAGTATTTCTTTATCTGATGCTTTTCCAAGGCAATACCTCCGCCTCCTCATTGAATCATGCGGGCTGTCTCTTAATCAAATGATATTTTTTGAAGTGTTTCCTCACTGGAACCCACAAGGTTGTTTCTCATGTTTTCCCCCACACCTGCTTTGTATACTAACCTAGGGAGAACTACTTACGTGGTTTATTGTCTTTTTTGGAACAGAAATACGATATTTGTCATTTTCTTATTCTCCACAATCTGGCCCAACAGTTGAAAGTGTCTAAAAATACCAACTAATACTTCATTATTTTCATGCTCTCCAGAAAATAATATATTTTCTCTGTTTGTATCTGGTGTTCTGTAAAAACTTGGCCAGATTCAAAACTCAATGGTGCAGTAAAAACAGCTTGAAAATCAGCAGCAGAAAGATGGATTAAAATCCTGTTGATCAGAGATGTGACTTTGAGTACAATGGCATATAAACCTCAATATTCTTGCCCACAAAATGGGGATACAAAGATTTAAATAACAAAGTTAGGTAAGAGTTAAATGAGATAATTGTTCTGCAGTTCACATACCAAACACACTGCCTGACACATATTAGGGAACCAACAGTGTCTCCAAATATAGAAAAGTCACAACTGTGGCAAGATTGTAGAGCAGGTACCTGTGCATAAGATGGTTGATCACCACCCAAGATATCTTAGTAAGATAAAAATAAATTATTAAGATTAGAAATGGAATTCTTCTTAACAGGAAGTAGTTTTTGTTTAAGAAAAAAATATTGATACATCTCTTAGAGAGTAGCAGTTGAAACCTATTATACAATGGCAGAAAGCAATAAAAATGTAGCTTAACTACTTAGCAAGATGAAGGAACCGAAATTTGGGGATGGGAGAAAGCAGAGAAGTGAAAAGAAAAAAGAGAAAAATGAAGACAGCAGAGCATCATGGTGAGAGATTAGAGTTTAAGTTAGTCAATGTGTTCAAGGGAATTTTTAAAGAAGAAAAATGGGAAATGTCCAATGATCAACTTTAAGCTATTGTTTTAATGTATAATCCCCCTCCATATCCTCAAAGCCTAACTCTTACACAAAGTTCTGGAAGAATGTTTCATCACTTGGGTTTTTCCCTGCAGTGGTTATGGACGTCAAGCAGTGAAGATAGAATTCTCCTTCTGAGGTAATACAACAGAGAGTACACATGTGAGGTGGTGAAATAATCCTTTTGTAAGTACAAGAACTTGGATTTGGAGAGAACCATGAGAATATAAGCCTCTGGAAGACTGCAGAAAATTTAGGGAAAGTAAGGTCCTTTCCATAGGACAGGAGAAGGGGGGGACTCCAGCACTGTTATCTAGACCAAGGTTGGCAAACTTGTCTTCTAAAGGGCTAGCTAGTAAATCACATAGACTTGTGGGACATATAGTCTCTGTTGCATCTGCTCAACTCTACATCATAGCAGGGAAGCAGCCATAGACAATGTGTAAACAAAGGAGAGTGATGGTGTGTCAATAAAATTTTATTTACAAAGACAAGCGCTTGGCTGGATTTGGTCCATGGACAATAGTTTGCCATCTGCTGATCTTGACCAGGATTCAGCAAACTACCTTCCAAAGACCAAGTGTAGTCCCCTGCCTATTTATGGCCCTGTGAGCTAGAAAATATATTTTACTTTTAAAAATGATTACATTAAAATGATTATATAAGTGCCTACATAATATCTACTATTTTGTTTCTTGTACCGAAAAGCCTAAAATTTTTACTGTCTGGCTCTTTAAGGAAAAGGTTATGCTACCGATTGAATAACTGTATCACCTCAAAATGAATATGTTGAGATCCTAACTCCCAATGTGATTATGTTAGGAGATGGGGGCCTTGGGGAGGTAATTAGCTCATAAAGGCTAACCCTCATCATGGGATTTATGCCATTACTGAAGAGGAAGAGGCATGAGATCTTGCTTCCTCTCTCTGTTCTCCATCATGTGAGGATGTGAGAAGACAGCCATCTGCAAACCAGGAAGAGTGGCCTCACTAGATACTGGATTTGCCAGTGCCTTGCTCTTAGACTTATCAACTTCCAGAACTAAGAGGAATAAATTTATGTTGTGTATAAGCCACCCATCTGTGGTATGGGTACAGTTTGGGCATAGTGTCCTGAAACAAGGCAATTTGCCAACACCTGTTCTTAACCATAAGTCAGTTGATACCTGTACTATACTGCTTTTTATACTGCTATAAAGAACTTCCTGAGACTGTAATTTATAAAGGAAAGAGTTTAATTGACTCACAGTTCAGCATGGTTAAGGGAGCCTCAGGAAACTCACAATCATGGCTGAAGGTGGAGGGGAAGCAAGGCACCTTATTCACAAGGCAGCAGGAAGAAGTGCCAAGCAAAAGGGGAAGAGCCTCTTATAAAACCATCAGGTCTCATGAGAACTCACTCACTATCACGAGAACACCATGGGGGATACAGCCCCATGATTCAGTTGCCTCCACCTGGTCTCTCTCTTGACATCTGGGAATTATGGGAATTATGGGGACTACAATTAAGATGAGATTTTGGTTGGAGACACAGCCAAACCATATCAACACCTGAGTTCCATGTACATTAGACAAGAATTTCTGTGCCTTTTATTAAGGCCCAAAGTTGACATCAGAAGGAAAACATGAAGAAAAAATTCTTGTTAACTTTTAAATATTCTCCAAAAGCCATCTCTGCATATCAGCAAAAGAGGCCAGTATATACGCAGTTACAGAAGCACATAACCTGGAAGTCTTCATTAACTGTCTCTCGAGCCCTCACTTAAGGATCCACAAAGACCTGTCAGTTATATTTTGAAAATATCTACTCTAATCCAAGTTACTAAAATTATCGTTGATGATATCCCAGTCCATGCTATCATCCACCTCTCACCCAGATAACTACCACAGCCTCCTTCCTATTCTCTTCCTGCTTTTCCTCACACTCCTACCACCGTATAGTTCATAATAGAAGTTGGAGAAGTATTGTTTTAAATTTAAGTTCCATGTTACCTTTTTACATAAAGTCCTCCAATAATAGTTCCCCCATTTCATTTGGAATAAAAATCTAAACTCTTGACCATGGCCTGCAGCGTCCTGAAAGATCTGCCTCCCAAACATCAAATGATGTGATCTGAGCCCACTTCACTTGATTCTTGTCTCCTTTACCTTCTCTCAGTCTCTAGGACTGGGCAAAGCTCTTTTTCAAAACAAGTTCTTTGGGCTTTGCTTTTCCCTCTGCCTGAAATAATTTTCTCCTGGATTTTCACATGGATGACATATTTTCATCATTCAGTTCTCAAATATCACCTCATCAGAGAAGACTGTCATATCTCTCTAAAGGTGATCCTCTACCCCATTATTCTGCATCCCACACCTTGTTTAATCTCATATAATGAATTTACCTCATTAGTAAGCTCCATGCATACTATGCATTGCACCTGGCACAGTGCTCAGCACTCATTAGTAAGCACTCATAAATATGTGCTGAGAAAAATGACAGAATGCAACAAAGTTCATATTAATAATCACAAAACAACCCAACATTTTATTGCAATTTGGCAATTCATGAAACCTTTTCAGATCCATTAACTCACTTAATCTTCACAGAACTCTGTGAGGTAGTTATTTTATGATTATTTTTTAGATACGGATAATGAAGCTCTCAGAGGTTGAGTAAATTTTATGAGATCACACGACAATTAAGGGAAGAATCCAGGCATGAGAAACATATTCTCTCACTGTACATTTGCTGCTCTTTCCAAGACAACCATGTAAGTATCTACTAAGAGTCAAGTACCACTAACATGCTGTGGCTTCAGATGTGGTTCTTTGCAGTTACAGTTTTGCAAAGGCTAAGGGGTGAGACTCCTCAGGGGTACAAATCCTAGTAGGAGAGATGGAAGTAACCAAGTGCAGTATATTTTGTCAAGAGAGAAATAACTTCTGGGTTTAGGATCATTAGGAAAAGTGTATTTGTTTCCTAAGGTTGCCATACCACAAACTGGGTGGTATAAAACAGTAGAAACTTATTTTCTCACAGCACTGGAAGCCAGAATTCTGAAGTTAGGTGTCAGAAGGGTCATTTTCCCTTTAAGACTCTAGGTGGAGTCCTTGTTGGTGCCTTCCTAGCTTCTGGTAACGCCAATTAATCCCTAGCCTTCCTTGGCTTGCAATTGTATTACACTGATATCTGCCTCTGTTTCTACAGTATTCTATATTTCTATGTTTCTCTTTTTCCTTCTTATAAGGACACCAATCAAATTCAATTAGGGCCCATTCTAATCAAGTATGACCTCATTTTAACCTGATTCCATCCATAAAGGTCCTATTTCCAAATAAGATCACATTCAAGGTACCAGAGGTTAGAACTATATCTTATCTTTTTTGGGAACACAATTTAACCTGTAACAGAAAGCTTTCCAGGGTAAAGAATAAAGGCAATATTTTAAAGTTAATCATTCTTAAAGTGGCATAAAAGAGGATTTTATCAGTTAGGTTTCTGCTAGGATAAACCGCATAGTAAACAACCCCGAAATCTCAGTGACATACAAGAAATGTTTTCTTGCTAATGAGGCTGAAGTCTGGCTAGGGTAGCTTTTCCCACAAGTGTCAGGTCAGATTCAAGCCTTCTTTAAGTCTTTCATTATAGAACCAGGGGTCACCTTCTTACAGCGGATGGCCAAAATGCAAGAAACCAAGCAATCCAGGTAAGCACACATAAAGTCTCTGCTTGCCACACCTCTGCTAATGTTCCACTGACCAAAGAAATTCACATGACTTAGCCCAACATCCAGTGGAGCCAGGAAGGATACTCTGTCCTCTCTAATGAAAGGCATATGGCAAAAGAAATGAAGAGTCGCAAACAATTATCCAATATTTTACAAGGTTTATCACCAAATATTTACTCACTGGGGCTCTGATATTTTCAAGGAACTCAGACATAGAGACAGGGACTGGGACTTTCTTCTAGAAGCCCTCATGAAGGTCTTACATATGGAGATTTTTATTTATACTGTGTAACAATTACATGTATCAGATATTAATAAAAATGTGTCAGGAATTTAGGTATCATGGAAAATTCTCTAGAGTTAATGAGAAATTAGTTTCCCCAGGTACTCATGCTCTATGTTTTTGTTTTCACAAATGGTAAAAATGGGTCCTGCTTGTATAAATACAAGAAGAATATTACAGGGACAATGGTCCAAGAGGCTGAAATGAAGGTAAAGATATCTTATGTGAGGTCATTGGGAAGAGAACAAGCCAAAGAAATAAGAGCCAGTCAAAGCACTTATAAGAATATTGAGAGTCAGAGCTGAGTGAAAATTACAAAAGAATCAAGTCTAAAACAGGGCATGAGGTCAAGTGGAGACTAGTCAGGAAGAGTAAGGGGAGTCCTGGAAATGCCAAAAATATCTCTCTCAAGCATCCTTGGCTTCCCTTCAGTGACTGGTACGTGTATGGCCTACTGGCACATCAAATAAGGTGAAACATAGATGCAGGATACATGTGTTACATCTGAATACCCAGACTGCAGAGTAACATGCAAAATTAATTTTATTTTGTTTTGCTGCAAAAACCTGCTCCACTCAGGGAAAGAATGTACTATTGAAAGGTGTTGACAGCATAGAGCTACGGGGGCGGGGGGATTGCCCCATTAGTATGAAGTGAGTCAAAGGGGCCTGAAATGGTTCAGTGAAGACTTTGTATTTAATTAAGTAGAAAGTTATCATGTCCCTATATTGACAGAGGTGCTTCCTAGAGCCAAATGAGTGGGAACCTCTAGGTTTTCTCAGAATATTTTCAGAAAAATCAGGAGAATGAAAGTTCTTGAAACTGTGGCATCTGAGAAATGCTGAAGTCCCAGAAGATTTTTTAGCCATGGGGACGCACAAATATTTAAAGTGTTTTCTGATAGATGGTTCCACATGTCTCCAAAGGGTAGCCCCATGTATGGATACTATATTATCAGTTCAACCTATGGAATGAGAACTAGTGAGCTTCCTGTAAAGCTTAAAGTGGGGAGGGGCAGGAAAGGTGGGGCTCAGGAAGATAATCTGGTCTGGGTCTTACGTTGAAAACTTTTGGCTTTATTTCTAGATGAGGTTTTGTGTTTAATTGTTGTGCTATATTCCTAGTGTTTTCTCTATATATGTCAAAAAATTAACATAAACATGACAAATGTAAGATAACTTTGGCTTGGCATTAAAAAAATATTTTATGAACTTAAAACAGAGAAATTACTCAGATCTCTCTCAACCTGTAAGAAGTTTTGATTCCCTGCCACTTACATCGTTTGAAAGGGAGAACACATCTATCTAAAGATGTGGGAATTTATGTACTGGACATAGTATTGTACTAGATGTCTAAGACTCCATTCAATATTGGCAGTTTTTAATTCTAACTTACCTCGCATATATTTTTCTTGTCTGTAAAGGTGGTTGAGAAATTCTTAGCATTTCTCAATGTGAAGTATGAAACAACATTATCCATTCCTGGAATGCTTTTTACTGTCTCCCCATCTCGAACTCCACAACCTCCACTCCCCAACACCCCAGTAAAGTTTACTAACTCATACTCCTCCTTCTGGTTTTAATTGGAATTTTAGCTCCTCACAGTAAACTAATTTATTGGTTTAGCTTAAGATTTTTGTTTTGTTAGACACACAGCTACCTCACTTAAACTCCTTGAGGGGCTGGAATCATTTATCATTTTGCCAATATCTAGTACACAGCACGGTGCCCTGTGAAAAACAGAGGCTCAACAAATAGTTATTAAATGAATAAATGAATTATTTGTAATATTAATAGGTATCAAATGAGAACTGCTGAATTAACTATTTTTAACAGGTTTCCTTTTTTTTTCCCCCTGAATTAACTATTTTTAACAGGTTTCTCTCTCTCTTTTTTTTTTTTTTTTGAGACAGAGTCTCGCTCTGCCGCCCAGACTGGAGTGCAGTGGCGTGATCTTGGCTCACTGCAACCTCTGCCTCCCGGGTTCAAGTGATTCTCCTGCCTCAGCCTCCTGAGTAGCTGGGATTACAGGCACATGCCACCATGCCCGGCTAATTTTTGTATTTTCAGTAGAGACAGGGTTTCACCATGTTGTTCAGGCTGGTCATCATCTGCCCTCCTCAGCCTCCCAAAGTGCTGGGATTACAGGCGTGAGCCACCTCACCCAGTCTGTTATTAACTCTTAATAATTATTTCCTACATTAGTGGTATCATAGAATTAAGGAAATCCGTTAGTGTACAATGCTTCTCAAATGTGGTTGATTGTGGAATTTTTTTATTTTTTATTTTTTTTGAGACAGAGTCTTGCTCTATCACCAGGCTGGAGTGCAGTGGTGCGATCTCAGCTGACTGCAATCTCTGCCTCCCGGGTTCAAGAGATTCTCCTGCCTCAGCCTTCCGAGTAGTTGAGATTACAGGCACGTGCCACCACACCCAGCTATTTTTTTTTTTTTTTTTTGTATTTTTATAGAGATGGGGTTTCACCGTATTGATTGTGGAATATTTTTTTAAAAAAGTTCTCCTGGGACTAGTGTTCTGTGGTGTACATTTCAGAAAACATTGGAATAGAACAACACTTCCAGATTTACTAACCTTTGAGTCTATTGGCCAGAATTGGGAAGCAATGTGCTATACATGGAAAGAACAACAAACTATAGCTACTGAGACTTGAATATTTCTCAGCCTGTTTAGTAACTCCAAACAACTCCTTTAAGCTCTCTGAATCGTGAGTGTTTTATCAATAATAGAGGGATAATGATATCTGCCCTGCTTACCTCATAGGACTATTATTAGAGGATAACAGGAAAATAAAATGTAGAGAGGTCAGATTCTGGTTAAAGATATTAGAATGAACAAAGAGTTTATATTCTCCTTTTCCCAAAAATACACTGAAATGACAGTAAAGTGATCTTTTTAAAAGGGCTAAGCTCACAAAAATAAAAAAAAAAAAGGAAGAGGAGAATAAAGCAACATTTTGGAAGCTGGAAGGCAGACGGATGAGTGATAACTGATTCAACAGATCCTAAAATACTGAAACCTAAAGAGGAAAACAGATAAGTAACTTAATTTGCACTCCTCAGCCCCAGAATATAATTGTAGGAATGAAGTCTTTGAGAAGGCAAGAAAGAGAAATCTAGAGCTAAAACAGGATGTGAAGGTCTTCCCACTTGAGGAGAAAACATAGAGGAGGATATTACCCCTTCCAAAAAAAAAGAGAGAGAAAGTGAGAATAAAACAAACGTTCCAGAACTGACATACGTTTCCTCATTGAAAGTTCCTACTGGGTGCCCAACACAATGAATAAAAGAGAACTACCACCATAACACATCATCATAAAAGTTCAGAACTCAGCAGATGAAGATAACTGAAAAGTTTTCTGGGGTGGGGACGAGGAGATAGAATCAGAATGGAATTAAACTTCTCAATAGCAACAATTAGGTTGAGAGTTTGCCTCATGTGTTTGACCATATTTATAACAGAGTTACACTTATAAAGAGAGTTTGATGATGAATTAGTGATTGGTATATAGAGAGCAAATCAAAGAAAACCAATATTCCTGGAAAATAAAAATTTTGAAATAAATGAAATGTAACTGTACATACCGTATCACTCACCTGCAAAAATGTGTTCACAAAATTATGACAGCATAAATATTGAACATAAATATAACCATAATTTTTATATATCTATATTCAAAGAATGGTTTGTTATTTTTCTATTGTGGTTATGAAAAATTATCATAAACTTGACATCTGAAAAAGGTGCACATTTATTCTGTCATATTTTTGTGGGTCAGAAGTTCAGGCAGAGCTTAACTGAGTCCTCTGCTCAGCATCTTACAGGCTGTGATCAAGGTGTCAGCTGGGCTGCATTCCCATCTGGTGGCTTGACTGTGGAAGAAGTCACTTCCAAGCTCATTCATATTGTAGACACAATGCATTTGTGTTGACTATAGGATTCAGGGTAGCTTTCTTCTTCAAAGCCAGGAAGGGCCTTTGAAGACAAAGAGATGAGTTTGCTAGTAAGATGAAATCTTATGTAATGTAACATAACCAAGGGAGTAACATTGCCTCACTTTTGTCATAGTCTTTTGGTTAGAAGCAAGCCCACACTCAAAGGGAAGATATTAAACAAGAATGTAAATACCAGGAGGTAGAGATCATTGGGGCCTCCTTAAAGGCTAAAATACCAAACCCAGTACAATGGGCAACTTCTTCTTTTTTTGATACCAAATAGTTACATGGTCTGGTGGAATTAGAGATTTCGATAGAATCTTAGCTGTTCCATTAAAAAAATAACTTCAGTAAATTTACAGAGTTGTGTAACCATTCTCAAAACCCAGTTTTAGAACACTTCCATCATATCAAAAAGATCCCTCATGCTCATTTATGGTTAATTTCTGTTCTCATCCTCAGTCAACTACTGATATGCTTTCTGTCCCCATAGATTTTTCCAAACTCTTCCATTTTTTGCCATGAACATGAGGCAGTCCTTCTGCACCTCTTTCCTTTTTTTGCTCTAAGCTGCAAAGAGCTAACTCCTGCTGCCTGCATTCTTGAGGTCCCTATATCACCAGCTTCTCAATCAGCTCTTGAGGTTCTTCCATAAGTCTCCAACTGGCACTTGACAAGCCCACTGGAGTTTCAGCTTTCCTCAAGGAGCCTTAATCCCTAGCCCCCAAGAACATAGCCTCCTTCCCTTCTGGCCCTGGGGGCAATTGTGTGCTGGAGTTGGTTCTTGCTAACTCATGAGAATCCATTTTGAAGTATTTGGGAATTTTGCAAGCCTGTTATTAAACCATTGGTAGCTTAAAATTGAACGCAGTAAGAGTATTTATATCATGAAAACACTACGATCAGGATATTTTTGTTTCATTTTTTCAGAGAGCTGGTTTATTAGCACACCACTGCTTGGCTTCCAAAACTCGCTAATCTCTGGATTACCTCCTGTTGTATACAGTCTTCAAAATGTCTCACAAATATCTTTGTATCCTAATATTCACACCTTTATTATGGGAGGAACTCCTCCCATAATACATAGGGCTGATTTGTGTAACCATTAGATTATTGCAGAAATAATGATACGTGACTACCAAGGCTAGGTCACAAACAGCCTAATGGCTTCTGCCTTACTCTCACCTGAATCACACTCTCGGAGAAGTTAGCTGATATGTTATGAGTAGTCTCAAGCAGCAGTATGGAAAGGTATGTGTAGGAAGGAAATGGGGCCTCCAGCAACAAGTCATTTAATTGAGCCAGCTTGGAAGCAGATCCTTTGGCCATGTTCAGCTTTCAAATAACCACAGTCCAGACTGGCATCTTTACTGTAACCTAATGGCAGACTCTGAGCCAGCACCAAACAGCAAAGCTGTCCCTGGATCCTGACCCACAGAAATTCTATGAGACAATGATTATTATTGCTTAAGCCATTAAGTTTTAGTATAAATTGTTATGCAGCAACAGATAACTAATGAAGATTTCAGTACAAAGAATTATGTGCTACCATAACATAAGCCTAAATTATGAAAATGGCTTTGAAAGTGGACATTAGATGGCAGCTGGAGAGAATGTGAGAAAAATGTCAGTGAAATCCTGAAGCATCTTTAAGGGTCCACTACTAGAAGACTCTGTGGAGAGCTTATAGCAGAGTGAGGAAACTATTACTAGAACTTGGGGAATGGGATGCCTGTTATATAATGTCAGGAAGTTTAGAAGCACTGTCGCCTTTGATAACATGAGAAAAGGGAAATATACCTAATGAATTGGGTGATGTAGCTGAGGAGGTTTCCAGGCAGAGTGTTGAAGGGGATACCTTGCTTCTTCTGCTGTTTATAGTAAAATCCAAGCAGAGAGTGAAAAGCCAAAGGAAGGACTGATTAGAAAAGGAGCCAAGAATTGTTGGATTTGAAAATTTTCAGCCTCTCCAGACAATTTATGATACTAAAATTAAGAAACATCTTCTGGACAAAGATCAAATCCAGGATACTTTCAGGAAAACAAAAGATGAAGCCAAAGATGTGACTTCAGAAACATTCAAGCCAGTGCCTCAAAGAACCATTCAATCATCTGAGTTTCTAAGCAGCTGAAGGATGTTGACCCTTAGCAATCTCAGCAGCAGTCCAAGGAAGAGAAAGCCTCATCTCAAAGAAATTTGTGGATATACCTTGTGTCTGTTTAATACCTTAGAAATAATAAATAAAAGGACATCTTTGCTTCTTGGTCCCATAACAGTGCTTACATCAATCCTGACTCAGTACATTGGCCTAGAAGCTTTGCAATCCCTGAGAGATTTCCATCTCAAAGATAACTGAACATTGTATGCCCTGAGTGACTCCAGTGGGTATCTGGCCCAGAACAAGTCCCTGTACCATAAATGTAAACTTGCTTCTCAGATATGCTTTTGGAAATGTGTTTTTAGCTTGTTATGATAGTCTAAATTCACCTGCAGAGGAGCTTCAGTTCAACCACTGGCCATTCTTCCCTCAATGGCCTCATTTCCACATTGAAGGGAATGGACCCAGCTAGTATGGCAGAAGGGTCAGTTCCTGACTACCATATTCTTTTATGCACAAACACAAACTAGCATCCACAATGTTCCCAGAAATGACAAGAATAATGGGATAAAGAGGGAGTGGAAGAGAGACTGCAGATTAGGGGTTCCTGAAAATTTAAAAATAAACTGTCTTACCCCACATCCCCAATGTCCTTCCCATACATTAGGAGTCCTTGAAAGAATAAATCAGCTTTAATCTAAGAGGAATTAAGTAATTCAGTGCAGTTTGAATTTCAGTGGAATAAGGGAGGAGTTTTTGGAGAACGTACAGGTGAGTGTAGGGAGGCATTGTTTTGTCATAGCAAATCATTACAAAGAATAGAAAGTTTGCCTTTCTTGGCGAACACCAAGACAGAAGGCTACTGAATGCAGGGTCAGTAAATTACCTAAACTGAGTATCTACTGTGGAGCGGATGTCCAAACCTATTACTTCATTACAATAGCAACTTAACCAACTAGCTATGTATGGAGGACTCTCTTTTAGATAGAGAGTTAAATAAAAATGTCCCATGTGACTAACATAGCTTCTCTGAAAAGAGGGTATCTTGTCCACAGAATACAGAGTTTCATAAACACAAAATAATTCATAATTTTATAAATATATTATGATACTAAATTACACAAGGATAGGCTCAAATAAGTATAGAGGTCCACAGGTAGCTCATGGAACAAAAACCATAGTGTAAGACCATGAGAGAGGACACCCCTGGGCTGCTCAGATCATTTTCACAGCCATAAATAACAAATGATAGACATTTGGGAAGGCATCCTCACAACATAATCTCATCAATTTTCTACAGATAGTAATAATAGCAACAGTTAACACTTAATGCTGCAATGAACTAAGAGCATGCACCAACTCATTAATTCTCACAACCATACAATAAACTAAGTGTTATAAGGATTCCAAGTTTGCATATAGGAAGAAACTTAGATGTTAAATAACTAGCCAAACATCACATGGCTAGTATTATAAATGGCCAAGCCAAGCAAGGTACTTAAGATCACGCTCTTAACCGCATGAGACAAGAACTTAAACAAAGGTAAACTTTGAGTAATTAAAAATAAAAATATGAAGCCATTTCTATAAATAAAATTCAGAGCTGTGGTTTGAGAAGGTAGAAACCAGTATGAATTATGAAGAAGATGAGCTCTCTACAGCTTTTGCAACTGTTGGATGTAAATTTTAGTTAAGTGCACTGTGTAACTACAAACATACAAATATTTCATTCCAACACACAGATTCATTTATGTATACACAGTTTGTTTTTTTCCCTCATAAATCCTATGTTCAAAACCATGCCAGACATAAGCATCTTTACATCTGAAATGGATAAAATAACTACTACTTAATTATTACAGTAAAAATAATGCTGCCCAGAGAGGGCAAAACCAAGAAAGCAGCTACTTCTTACAGGATGTTGTTTCAACAAAGTTTAGTTTTGTCTCAGAATGTAAAAGCAATGCAATCTAATCTGGTGTGACTGAAATAAAGTACTTAGCGCTCTAAGTTTATTTAACTGAATGTGCTCGGACCACTTACATGAAGCACCTTTTCTATTTTTACTGATTATTTCCACTAGTGACACTTGCTAAAGTTGAGCAATAAATCTAAAAAAGTCTAAGTAAATTCCCAAATGATCTGGTTTTTGAGTTATCTTCAAAATTCATGACTGTATGATTCTAAGTTGTTATATCGCTAAAGAAACATTCCATAAAAGTGAGACTGTTCTTTTAAATATACCTGTCACATTCTTCAAAATGTACTTTTGTACGTACCTTCCCTGACCCTGATGATCACACCATTTCCCCTTATAATTTAATGGACAAGGGAGTAATACACAGTCTCAAGGAAACACTCACAAGAGTTTCATTTTACTTCCCAGACCTAACTGCTAGAGACTGGATGATTTGGAAAGTAGCTGAAATAACAGTTGAGGGTTTTGGAGAAATTTTTGCCATGTGGAAAAGAAACAAACTGCAAAAATGATTTTTATCCCATCCATTCTGTTTAAGAAAAAACAACAACAAAAAAAAGGATTTGGGGTTGACCTTGTTCTGACAGAATGGTGTGAAAATTTCTTTGTTGGGGGAAGTAATATTCAATGTAGATTCTAGTGAAATATTAAACTTTCAAATAGGACACCCAGAGACTTAATAGACACAGGAATACAGGTTTCAATTCCTTTTCTGTAAAATACTATAGATATGCTAATGCAAAACTTACATAAATCTAAACATCTAATTCTTTTATTCTTTTTTCATAATATGCAACTTTTTTTTTTCATTTAAACAAGGAAAGGCCTTAAAAAGCATTATATCAGTAGCTGTTGTCCCTTCAAGAGTCACTTATTTGTTGCTGTCTTTTGGAGTTAATTCATTCTATCAGAACTAACAGCATACATGAGTGAATGAATGAAATGAGGAATGTATAAATTTAGGCAAAAAAAGCAAATTAGAAGGCAATGAGTATATTGTTTTCTGTAGGCAAGTTACGGAATCCCTAATCCCTAAGCCCTTCTACTCTGAAAGTCTGTTGAATAAATACAACAGTTTCCTGGCCAGAATTTGATCAGTGACACTGAGTGGTCAGTGTCACTTAGTGACCATTCTTTGGTTGCATATTATATGTCAGGTATTGAGCTAAGTGCTAACAGCAGTGACAACCATGAGCCAGTGAACTCTTTAAGGGTAAAACTATAACTGATACAATTTTGTATCCCAAGTGTCTAATACGTTGCTCCAAAATGTTTAATGAAATAAATGAAATAAAAACTTTTCTAAATTTTAAAACATCTGGTTAAAATATTTTTTTATTGCTTTAAACACCAGATGGATGTCACTTCTTTTACAGATAGGTCTTCATTGGACCTTGAATCCTTTGACACAAGAAAGGACAATCTAAAAAGTTGACAAAATTGGCCTCAGTAAGATGCAAACCTCAAGGCATATTAAGATGGATCAAATTATATTTTATCTTTCTTAAAACACAAGTGCTTAAAATAATTTGGCCTTGGGAGATTGATATAAGATAAGAAAGTCCAGCTCAAGGGGCTGACTCTTGACACTTTGGGATGCCAAGGCAGGCGGATTGTCTGAGCTCAGGAGTTCGAGACCAGCCTAGGCGACATGGTGAAACCTTGTCTCTACCAAAATACAAAAAATTAGCTGGGCATGGTGGCTCGCACTTGTAGGCCCAGCTACTCGGGAGGCTGAGGCATGAAAATTGCTTGAACCTGGGAGGCGGAGGCTGCAGCGAGCTGAGATCGCACCACTGCACTCCAGCCTTGGTGACAGAGTGAGACTGTCTCAAAAAAAAAAAAAAAAAAGGTTGACTCTTGGGAGGACATGTAGGATAGGCCCAGTCCTCTGTTGCCTCCCTCCTATGCTTGGGCTCCCATTGGGAGCCTAGATATGAGAGAAGCCACTAGAGGAGCCAGGATGCAGTCAAAAGATGCCTATCTAGAGATGAGGAGATATGAGAGGTATTAAGTGGAATATTCTATGGACATAGAGAAGAAAAACCAAATGTTTGTGATTTTGAAAAGTGGGAGGAGTGGGGAGGAGCAATTGAAAGGCAAAAAGGTCTCAACCATGACATTTCTTTGATACGTGGATTTTTTTGTGGGGGGGTGTAGGTAGTAAAGCTTTGTTGTATAATTACTCACTCTTACTATTGTAAACTACAATGCAATTATCTATTCATCAGGTTGGGTCCCAAAGGGATATAGAATTGAATATACTCATTAAGACATAGGAAATCAGAATTATATAGCATCTTTGCCCTGACTGCAGTTATTCATGTATTTAAGATTTACACTCCATTGAACCCAAAATGACTGAAAGCAACTTACTGGCTAGTATACAATGTGACTTAAAGAAAAACCAGGTATTCCCTTCACCAAGAGCAATTTCAAGGGAAAGATGTTCCTGTGTACTTCAAGCAATAGATTGGGCAGACTTTCCATTAAATTTCACAAAATTTAGCTCTAAATAGTCTAATAAATTTGACAAAAATGCCAAAAAAAAAAAAAAAAAAAAAAAGAAACGCCATGAAATGATAGCAGTCTTATTTACTGCCATAAGGAAGGACTTAAATCTAGGTGCAGTCAAAATTTACATTTAGAATAAAGAATGTATTTATCCTAGCAAAAAGGATGCTGTTTAACAACAGTATTATGGGTGCTATCTTTAGCCCCAGTTCTACAAAAAATAGAGAAAGGCTACATTAAGTAGATAAGTTTAATATCAAATCTTTATAAAGTCATAGAGTATCATAAGCTAAAAGTCACCTAGGATATTTCTACAGAATAATATAAATAATATAGTTCAAATAATCTGTTTGACTTAATATAGGGATAGAATATAAAGTCTCCAGTTCCACAGATAATTGACATGTTTATTTAAATGTCAGCTGTCTTTGGAGAGCATTTGGCTGATGCTAAATTTATGATCAGATGCCCTAGTAATTGCCAATAGCATAAACAGTCTATGTTGCTAATTAATGACAATGGCAACTAACAAATGTAGAACTTTTTATCAGTTTATCAAGCATTTTTATATCCATTATCACATTTCTTTTTTACTATAATAACCCTGTAAGACAGGTTCTAGCATTGGTCTTCTTTTAGGGAAAAAAAAAAAATCAGGATTGCTAAGGAGCAGGCCAAGACAGTGCACACAGTAGGAGTAGTCAGAACTCAAACCCACGTTTTCTGACATAAAATTTCATGTCCCTTCCACTAAATATTTTCTTGTCACTTCTAGTTAAACATCAACCCAAAGTAAAATTCTCTTACGGAAGAGGTAGCTTTGGTTTGGGGGCCTGATAAAAGTTTTATTTCAGCAAGCTTTAGTCAACAACATAAAGGAAGATGGGAAGAGGAAGGAAGTGGTGACCTGAAAATACAATTTTCTTGGATGCAGGCTGGATTCTGCCAACCTTAGTGGCTATTGTAAGAAAGAAAATTGGCCTCTCCACGACCATTTATACTAATTATTAAGAAGCCAGAGTTTGACATCATAGAATATATACCAAAATATTTTCTCAAAATGCCTAGGGGAGATTTAGAAACTACCTTTTTTCCTTAAAAAATTTCATCATCATTTTCATAATTCTATGTTTTTTATTGCCATCAAAACATCCCTTCCAGGCACAATTACTAGAAAGTCCTCTTGGGGAAGACATAATTTCCTAACTCCCTTCTATTGGTTGGGGACAAGAAGGTTCTGCCAGGTGAAGAAGACTCCACTCAGTGTCATTAATCTAATTCTGGCCAGGAAACTGTTGTATTTATTCAGCAGACTGGCAGAATAGAAGGGCAATTAGGGATTCTAGAACTTGGCTACAGAAAATAATAAACTCATTGCCTTCTAATTTGCTTTTTTGCCTAAATGTATACATTTCTTATTTTATTCATTCACTCATGTATGCTGTTAGTTCTGATAGGAAGAGTTAACTCCAAAAGGCAGCAACAAATATGTGACTCTTGAAGGGACAACAGCTACTGATATACTGCTCTTTAAGGCCTATCCTTGTTTAAACAAAAAAAAAACACTTTACCAGTGTCAAAGAACTTAGTCTTCTGAGGAGACAATGTGCATGCTGGGCATATTAAGCCTATATATTCCAATACTATAAGTGCCAGGGACTTAAGGATTGATTTATCCCTGGGCACAATGACTCACACCTGTAATCCCAGTGCTCTGGGAGGCTGAGGTGAAAGGATCACTTATTAAGCCCAGGTGTTCAAGACCTGCCTGAGCAACATAGTGAGACCTCATCTCTACAAAAAATAAATCAGTAAGTTTAAAATATGTATTTTATGTATTTTAAATATATCTAAATCTATGCATACATATTTTATAAAAATAATTTTAATTATTTTATATAAATAGAGAGATTTCATATAGATAGATATAAGTATAGATGATATAAATATAGATATACCCCCAAAAGAGAGAAGGAAATACATTCTGCTGAGCAGTCCAGGGAATAAATACCAAAAAATATAAATAAGTAAATAAATAAATGGATTGATTTATGCATATTAAATAATGTTGTAATTCCTGAATTAAAGACCATTCTATAGACAAACTAAATTTTTTGACAAGGCAAATAGTAGAACGAGAAAGCCAAATGACCTAAGAAAATTTATAAAAATTTTCTCCAGTAAAATACCGTAGTCCTTGTGTATTTCTCAGAAAGCTTTAAATAAAGTCATTTAGGATGACTGAGGTTTTCTAGGTGCAAGTTAGTGATATTAACATTCTTTTCTCACAGGCTGATGGTGGTGCAATCTGAGGCACATGACTTTGTTATTTACCTGAAAGAGAAACCACTTGATTAGCTTGATACTACAGAGTGCCTTAACAATAGGTTAGAAAGAGATTGCATTAGAAGAGACCACTGTAATATTTACAGAACAATCATTTGTCAATCCAATGAATAACTATTGAATGGATGGCCATAATGAATGAAGACCAATGTTAAGTGCTAGGGATATAGCAGTAAATCAGAGGAGTAATTTGCCCTCACTGAGCTTGTCGTCTAGAAGGAAAGAGAGACATAAACGAATCACAGAGAAACTATATATTTAGAATTGCTCTGGATATTTTAATGGAAAATTAGAAAGGGGATATTAGCAGATAAGACTTGGAAGACATAAGTCTGGAGGTCTTGGGAACTGAGTGGTCAACACAGGCTTCCTAAGTTCCTGAAACAGTGAGTAGGAGACAACTCAGTAAAGACTACAGGGATGTGTGTGTGCCCATGTATGTCAGGGCATGCCTCATGCAGAGGACGAGATGAGCATTCCAGAAATAGGGGATAGCAATGTTTAATGACACAATGGAAGAAAGAGAGAAAGTCTATGGGGCTGGAGTAGTAACTTGGTATCTGAGGGAAGAGAAGGTGGAGAACAGAATATAGAACAGATCCTGCCAGCCTTATAGACTGTTGTAAGAGTAATGGGCATCAACCTAAAAGCAGGAATAAACCTTTTAAGGATCTAATTAATGTCATCAACTTTGTATTTTAAAAAAATTACTCTAGCTGGAGACTGGATTGAGAAAAGCAACAGTGAGCACAAAGAGACTAGTTGGAGTCTATTGCTGGAACCTGTAAAAAGATTAGAGTTTGGACTGAAGATGTGGGAGTGCAGATAGAGAAAAGTGGATGGACTGTACAGGACCTGGAAACTGATTGCCTATGAAGGTGGAAGACTTGTAGGTTTTGCACTAGTGACTCTTTGGAACCAGGTGCCATTTACTGACATGGGAAACCCAGCAAGAGACATTCAGGGCTTAAAACAAGTCTTGAAAGTAAATTACACACACACACACACACGCACGCACACACAAATTATAACTCTGGCAAAGTTATAGGAGGATTGCATGCAAAAACGAGCAATACTTAAATGTAAAAGTAAAAGTATATCAATACATCAAATTTCTTTAAGGGTACTTCAACAACTAATATTTATGAGCAATTTGCTTTTTAAAGTGCTATTCTAATACGAATATTGGTTTAAATTTTCCAGGCACACTTTATAATACTCTCATAGTAAAAGAAAATGAGAAAGAGCTTTTAAACCTATATCTCAGATATTGGCTTTCCAGATAAAAGAGACTCGGTCTTGCCCATATTCAACAGGAATGGCAGATGTAATGTGAGAAAGTTCAGGCTGGTTGGTCCCAATGAGTATTTTTAATTATCTTGTTCCTCTCAGGGATGTAGATCCTAAAGAGCTTCCATCATTGAATGTAGCATTTAAATTTTAAAACAATGTACATTAGTAGGTAGTCATCTGACAAAATGACTAGGATCTGGAAAATGGATGTGAGTTAGGGAAGATTCCTAGGTTTTGATCATGAGTAAAAATGACAGTAACTTTATAGAAATTTTACAGTTTCCAGAACACTTACATCTTCATAATCTCATTTGATTACAGTTGGTATATTTCTCACAGGGAAAACATGATGATAAGCTAGAATCCTACAAAATGCAATGAATTTTAGAGCTAAATAACTTATGTGCCCCCTTAAAGCTTAAGAAAAAAACAAGTAAGTTGAAGATAATTTAAAGACGTTCTGCTTGACGCAGTGGAGAGCAAACTTTGCCAAACCAAGAAACACTTTCTTCCCCAAGAAATAGCCCAAGCCAACATTTATTTAAAAGATTGAAATAGATTAAAAGATGACACATCTACAGTGACTTATTAAGGGAAACCCAGGATTTCGAGGGCATAGTCCCTAACATTTATGGTGGATGCCAAGGAAGATTAAAAACCTACTCTCCCACAACACAGCTGTTGACGACTCTGTCATCGATAGTTTAGGCTGGATGGACAAAAGGTCTGCTCCAAATTGGCAAGCCTTATGTTCTTATTATGTGTGTTTCATCACTGTGTTCTAGAAGAAGAAAGACCATCACCACCAACCAACATCCTCTCATTCTGGTGTCATCTAAAAATACCTGCAGACAGTATTACCCTGCGATTACCTCACACGCCTGCCCATCAGCCATAGCCACCTCCTACCTCCCGCTCACTAATAGCACAGTCCTGTATCACCTCCTACTCAGCCAAGCAACACTACTGTAGCTGCTTTAGATACACTCATATCTATATATATAGTCTCATATATAAATATATATTCAGACATATACTCATGTGCACGCAAAAATGCTTTTACAAAAGAAAAAGGGAAAGCTAGTTATATGAAAGTAGCTGCACTTTGGAAAGTTAGTGTGATATGCCATTTGGAAAATAGTTCCTGTTCTGTCTGGGTGTTCACCCAAATGCCTACAGAAAAGCATTTAATTATCTCAGACATGAGCAGTATTTGGTTTTATTAACTCCTGACTCTTGAGCAATTGGAGCCCCCATTTTCTAAAACCATTGTATCACACCTTACATTTCCCTTTCAATATTATAATATTATGAACTTAATATTTATAATATTGTAGTACAATTTTGAACCAGTCTTTCTATTTTTAGAATGTATTTATAGATACTGTACTCATCATTCAACAAATATAGGTTCTACTGCTACCTGTTTTTACTGTTTTTTCTTTATTATTATTTAGTAAATCCCTGAGGTAACAGTGTATCATTTTGAGACAGAAATTAGTGAGATGGAAAGGAATCAGGAGCAGGCACAGGGGAAGGGGGAAAGGAATGAGGAGCAGGCACAGGGGAAGGGAAGCAGAAACAGGAATGGGAGAGATTTGTCTCTGATAGCAACAGCAGGCAAAACCACTATTAGCATAATCAGAGCAACCATGGCTTGCAGCAGGGAGCACGAAGCCTGTGACTCTCAGCTCAGCTGCACCTAGCAACAAGCCCAAACGAGCACCATGGAGTAGCACCTAGGGCTGTGAGCAGGAACCGAGATCACAGCCGGGGAAGCACTTTGAGGGTGAAAATGGCATCAGCATGCAGGCGAACGTCTCCATGATGGTCCCATCATATAATTTGTAGTGATCATTTGTATAATGGTGATTGAGCAGACAGTAGAATGGGCACTGTGCAGAGAGGACTAGGCTAATTGTCAAAAAACCCGGGACTCAAATCCTGACTCCGACACTAACTGGTTCCGTGATTTTGAGCAAATCTCTTCAAATAGCTGAGCCTCCGTTTTTCCCATCTGAGCAATAGCCCCCTCTCCCATCTGCCCTACAAAGTTATTGTAAACAATTAGAATTGTATGTGAAATGTTCTAGAAAGTATAGCACAGGATATGGCTGTACATTTATGACTGAAAGACTCTCTATTAATCCTGAAAGACTCTGCATTAGTCCATTCTCACGCTGCGTGGGACTGGGTAATTTATAAAGGAAACAGGTTTAATTGACTCACAGTTCAGCATGACTGGGGAGGCCTCCAGAAACTTACAAACATGGCGGAAGGGGAAGTAAATACGTCCTTCACCTGGTGGCGGGAAGGAGAAATGCGGAGTGAAGTGGGGGGGGGGGGGAACCCCTTATAAAACCATCAGATCTTGTGAGAATTCACTCACTATCACGAGAACAGCATGAGGGAACTGCCCCCGTAATCTAATCACCTCCTAAAAGGTCCCTCCCATGATTTGTGGGGATTATGGGAACTACAATTCAAGAGGAGATTTGGGTGGGGCACAGCCAAACCATATCAGACTCCATCTGGATACCATCCGTATCCCAGACTAAAGTAAGTATCTTCCACTGCCCGCAGCTTTTCTCAGTTAATGACACCATGTTACTAGAATGTAAGCTCCACAGGGACAGGTATTTGGAACAATGCCAGGCATATAGGGCGTCCTCAATCAATATGCATTGTATGAATAAATGAATCAACTCAATTGTCCAATAAGGGCATGTTATCTGTGATGTATTCTTGTTCTTCATTGTAACACGTCTAATAAATCGCCTCCAGGTGGCTATAACACCTGGTTTCCTCAGTAACACACAGTGGTGTGCTAATAAATGCTTAACAACTGGCTCTCAGGGAACTATTTCTGGCATTTGCCACTTTTTGTGGTGTATATTCCCACTGTGGCTGAGTTCAAGCTACCACCATGATTACATGTGGAGTTGGGAGGAGACGCCCCCCATCGACGCTCGTGGGCTGGTGTGAGTCAGCTCCAGCTCACCACAGCCTCCTCTGCTCTCATCCTAGTTAAGACGCTCACCTCTAGCAGCTTGGCTTGACTCCTGGATGTTCCTCATTATACCCACCATCCACACGGCCGTCAGCATGGTCTTTCAAACACAAACGCCTGATCATGTTGTTTTCCTAATTAAAAAGCCTCTGGCTAACATAATAAATCTCACATATATAGTATGACAGACAAGAGGCTTCTGAAGGCAGTTTACTGAGCCTCTTCAGTCCCAACGTGGGTGCTAGCCACACTGAACACAGTTCCTGTATTTTTACGTCTCTCTGCTTTTGATCATGCTGTTCTCACTTCCAGGAAAAGTACCTCCCTTTCCTCTCCACCTGATAGAACACCTACCTATTTTACAGGCCCAAATCAAGGAGCACTTCCATATCAAAGCTTTCTCTAATCATTGCAGGTATTTCCTGTTTACCCCTCACCTATCAGCCCCAGGTAGGATGAATTTCTCCCTTACTTGAATCTTCATATCTTTGTAATCCTACTTCAATGATAACAAGTATCAACTTTTATTATAGTTACTTGCTTATTTCTCTCTCTCTTCTGCTGTTCTATGAGCTCCTCTTAAGCAGGACCTGGTCCTTTATGAACACTCAGCAGGTACAGAAGCACTTGGTTGAGGTCTTTCAATGCTTTGTGATACAAAATTCTCTGTAGTTCAGCAGCATCAAGTCCACCTAGAAACTTTTTCAAATGTCATGTCTCAGGCCTCACCCAGACCTACTAAGGCAGAATTTGCATTTTAAAAAGATAACTTGATGATTAATAGGTGCATTAAACTTTAAAAAGTTCTAGTTCAAATAAAAATAACTAGGGCCGATTATTGATAAACTTGACAACTAGGCTAAGGTATTAACGTCTTTGGGAAATAGAAATCTATTGACAGTTCTTGAAATGAAGAAATATCGTAGCAAAAATACCATTGATTGATAATCTCTCAGCTTGGTGAAATGATTTAAAACAATAATATTACAGCAATGGTTCTCAACTGAGGAAAATTTATTTCCTCCTCCACCCACCAGAAACTATTTGGCAATGTTTGGAGACATTTTCGGTCGTCACAACTGAGGAAATGCTCCTGGGATCTAGTAAGTAGAGGTCATGGATGTTGCTAAACATCCTAAGATGCACCCTTCACAATAAAGACTCATCCAGCCCAAAATGTTAATAGTGCAGAGGTTTAAAAGCCTCGGAATAGAGGAAGGAAAAACAGGAAGCTGATGAAATAATGCAGGCATATAGTTATGAACCAACATCAGTGTCAGGGCAGTGCTCGGTCAGCTCAAAGGAGGAAAAAGAATTAGAGTTGCTTCAAATAAATTGGCAGAATTTAGTGACAAAGGCTGAAAGAGAGGAAGCAGAAAATGGCTCTGTGTTTTTTCCTTTGGGTAAAAGCAAGAATGGCAGCAACACTGGCAATAATAGGAACAACTGTCATTTCTCTTTTGCACAGGAAGAGATGCGTTGAAGCAAGATGCAGAAAGAAGTTTACTAGGCAAGTCAAAGGATTCTGGTTTTACTACACTTATTTATTGAGCACCTACTATGTTACTGGAGCTGTGCCCTTTAATTCATGTGGCTATGTTCAATCCTCCTACAACAACCCTTAAAGTCGATATTGATAGCATTTTCCTGCTGAAGCAACTGAAGCTCAGAGAAGTTACTTAACTTGCTAAAGAAAGAATTAGGCCTCAAATCCACAACTTCTGACTCCCAACCCCAATATAGTCTTCTCTCTGACAGACATAGCAATAGAATTTTATCAATTGCTGCTGATTAATCATGGTATGGCTGCCTATATGAATAGGCATTCAGAGGCAGGTCTGCGATCATCAGCAAAGACCATAATTATTAATTAGACACACCTGTCATGAAGCAGGAGTGAGGCACAGTACCACATCTACTGCATGTTTTGGGTACTCATTCTGTACTATGAGCATTCAGAGTCAGAGATGGTAGACTCACTCTGTCATTCATTCAAAGGACCAGACAGAGTGTTTTGAATTAAAATTGTTACAATTCTGACAAGCAGTAAAATGTTTCCCTTTCAATGGATCATTAACTCTATAACCTATTTCTTCTTAGAAACCAATGAAAATGTACTCAAAAATGTGGCATTGAACATGTTATTAATGTCAATTAATATTAATATTACTAATATTCAAAAATTATTGTCATCAAGCATCCACAAGGTTCTAGTTGTCTTTTTGTAAAAATAAAATCAAAATTATTCTCAGCTTATTTCAAAACTGTCGTGATGAAGTGATATTACACTGCTACAGAAGTGATCGCGGTTTTCCCATTGAAAGTAATGGCAAAGCGGCAATCACTTTTGTACCGATGTGGTATCACTTTATGGGAACATAGATTGCCGATTGTGAGACCCATAGAGATCTGAGTCCGCATAAAGGAAGGGGAAGGTTAAAGTCATTTTCTTTTTCTACCCTTCCTTGCCCTAACACACTTGTACCTCAGTTCCTTGCCTGACAATCCCTACTGAAAGTTCAGGACTAAACAAAAATGATAGCTCCTTTCTGTATCCTTCCTTGATTTTTCCAGATAGAATTAGTTTTTCCTTCATCTGGGTCTCACAACACAGAATATACTGTTCTGCATAACACACTATTCATATTAAACATGTTAATTATTTGTTGACATGTTTATATCTTTCCTAGTACATCATTTTATTGAAATCAGGGCTGTTTTTTATTCAGTTTATAGCATTAGCACATAGAATAGTGCCTGACTCCCAGTAGTACTCAATAAATGCTTGTTAAATTTAATTAGCATAAACTCAGTCCTAGAAAGCGAGTGTTTTAGGTTGTATTTTTTTGCTGCATCTTTTGTTCCTTTCAAATGTATTTCATCTTCTTAAGCTGTTTGTGTTGATGTACACTGTTAAAATGGTTTGATGAAGTATAAAAGAGATGAATATCTATGTTTTTAAGCTTAGAATAATGTTTTCTAGGTTCATCCACATTATAGAATGTATCAGTATTTCATTCATTTTTATAGCTGAGCAATATTCCATTATATGGACATATCCCATTTTGTTTATTCAATTATCTGTTAATGGACATTTTGGTCATTTCCAGCTTTTCCCTATTGTGAATAGAGCTGCCATGAATATGTACACTTTTTTTTTGAACACCTGATTCCATTTATATGAAATATCCAGAATAGGCAAATCATAAAGCAGATTAGTGGTTTCCAGGGCCTGGGAGTAGGGGAAGGGAGAAATGGGGAGTGACTATTTAATGGGTATGGAGTTTCTATTTGGGATGATGAATAAGTTCTGGAATAGACAGCGATGTTACTTATACAATGTTATTAATGCCACTGATATTACACTTTAAAGTTATTAAAATGGTAAATTTAATGTTATATATATTTTATCACAATACAAATATTTTAAATGACAGGTAGAAAGATAACATAATTGGGCCAGGAGTAAGATTCTTTTGTACATAAAAAAACATTCCATCTGCTGTTCTGCAATTCATCCAAGTTTGCATTCAGAAACTGAGATGCTATTGCCAATGCTGATCAAACCCTCATCTATTGCTGTGAGTGGTGTCAATGCAACCATCTTTTATAGTAATTTTATAATATATGTCAGCACACATAACAATGTTCATGCCATTTAAACTTGGAATACTTCTAGGGATTTATTTTAAGAAAATATTTCACAAGAACAACATAGCTGTGTGCATAAAAACGTTTATTACAAATATGCCTACATTAATTAAATGTTGGGAGGAAATCTTTGCCAACAGTATAGAGAACGGTTATTTAACACATGCAATATTAACATAATAAAATACATATGGAAACTATTTAAAGATTTAATGTTAGGTGAAAAGAAGGGAATACTAAGTTGTAACTCAGTATGAATATGACTTATTTAAAATGTATGCAAGGGATTGATTGACATTAGAAAGTTGTATATTAAAATGAAAAGTGTAATAGGACTTTTTTTCTTTTAAAAATTTATTTCCTATTCACTCATACAAAAAGTTATTCATTCCAAAAAGGAGTTTTGAGCAGCTGGAGTAGGCCAGGCACCGTGATAGGAGTTGTAGCCACCAAGATGAACAAAACAGGTTTTCTGCTCTCATCAGGTTTCCATTCTAACACAGAAGACAGAAGCAAATAATTACAAAAGTAATTATTTAACTGCAATTGTGACAAGTGGTGGGAAGGAGATGTACAATGAGTCTTAAAAATATGGACATGTTTTATTTGAAGTCTCTGTTGGGTATTCCGTGGAAATGGCTAGTAATGGTTGAATATAAATATCTAGGGGTGAGAAGAGAGGTCAGAATTATCAATACAATTGTGGGAATTATTGGCCTTTTGATGGTAATTTAAGCCACAGGAATTGCCACAACTACCTGGAGAGGAAGTACAGACTGAGAAGATAAGAAGGTTTAGGAATAAGAGTACGAAGAATTTCAATAAACGGAAGCAGTTTAGTGTAGTTGTCAAAAACAAGGATGCCATAATTATATTTCCTAAGTTCAGATCCCCAACTCTAAGAGTTGTATGATTTTCTTGGGTCTCAATTTCCTTATTTGTAAAGCTGGGATGACTTCTCATGGGCTGTTAGGAGGATTTGCTGAGATAATGTCTATAGGGTGGTTTGACAAGTGCCTGATACATATTAAGCGCTACATAAGTGTTAGCAACGTGAAGGTCAGATATAAGATGAGAATAACCAAAAGAACCCTGGGAAAAAAAAATAGGCAAGGAAGTAGGAGGAAAATAACAGGAGAGTAAGGTGAAAAGGAAGTGGATAAGAGTGTCAAATGTTGAAAGTTTACACAGAATGAGGACTGAAACATCTATATTTCATTAGGTTACAGAGATGCTGATGGAGCAGAGGATATGACAGCAAGAGTTGCATGGGATAAGAAAGGAACTCTAGCTTGTTGTCTCCTTTTCCTAACAACAGTAATAATATTGTCATGATGTTATGATTTTTTAAAGGAGATAGAGGGGGGAGCAAGGGAAAACCCACAGACAGCGTCATAGAGCGCCATTGTGGCCTCCTACCCCAGTCTCACAGAGGCTCCCACAGCACGGGAGAAATTACTCTTCAGCATGTTCTATGGGATCATAATCTTTTTTCTCTGCCACCAGACCCAATGTAAAGGCTTAAATATTTCCAATATTGTCTTTAAAGGCCAGCCCCTTAATTGCTGTCCTGACTCTTCCCTGAAGCCCTTACCAATTCCCTTTGTTAGTGTCCAACTGATTGAGTTACAGAGGAGCTGGCCAGATTTATCATCACAATTGCTCTCACTGTAATCACATTTAGACCCAAATCTGACTGGAGTGAAAGTGTGAGTCTTAAGACCCTTGTGCTAATAATGAGGAGTGCTTTGGGCGTTTCAAGTTTGAAAAAGAAATGCTAACTGTTGACTGCCAAAAAGTAAAAGAGGCTCCATAACATGACAGTGGTAAATAGTGACTATGATGGTAACAGCAATGGGCAGTTACCATTACCTTCAGGACAATGGTGCTTGCGTCAAAAAGGCCACTGAAGTGTCCTGGGATGGGCAGTTCTATAGGGAGAGTAAGGAACTAGGAGCAGGTAATTCTGGATCTAGCATTACCATCAACATCGCAGGTGATGGCAGAGAACAAAACACGTGCAGATCTGATTAATTAAAAGAGTGTAGGCCGGGCGCGGTGGCTCAAGCCTGTAATCCCAGCACTTTGGGAGGCCGAGACGGGCGGATCACGAGGTCAGGAGATCGAGACCATCCTGGCGAACACGGTGAAACCCCGTCTCTACTAAAAAATACAAAAAAACTAGCCGGGCGAGGTGGCGGGCGCCTGTAGTCCCAGCTACTCGGGAGGCTGAGGCCGGAGAATGGCGGGAACCCGGGAGGCGGAGCTTGCAGTGAGCTGAGATCCGGCCACAGCACTCCAGCCTGGGTGACAGAGCAAGACTCCGTCTCAAAAAAAAAAAAAAAAAAAAAGAGTGTAGCAAATATGGAGTCCAAAAAGGCACTGAGAAACAAAGTCTGATTCAAAGTCTTTAAAAAATGCAATGAAATGGAACGGAAAGGAAAAGCAAGGGGAGGAAAAAGAAGAAAAGGAGGAAAAGGAGAAGAGGGGAAGAAAAAAGGGAAAGGGAAGAAAGAAGAGGAAGAAAAAAGAAGAGAGATGGGGAAGAGCCAAAGCTAAAAAGGGCTTAGACTGCCTGGTAGCTTGAGCAGCAGAGTATTGTTTGTTTATTACCTAATCCATTTCCTCCTCTGTAAAATAGGGGTGATGTTAATGACTGCTTCAGAGGATTGCTATGGGAGAATTAAATAACGTAGGAAAAGTACCTGGCCCATAGCAGTTGCTCCTCAGATGTTGGTTTTCTGCCTTCCTCAATGACAGGTATAGCTCCATAAGCTGCCTGGGGATTTTAATGTTGCTATTTTTATTGAGGCAGTCAGGCCTACCTGTTGGGTCTACCCAGAAAGCCAAAATTTTAGTCTTAGAAAAGCTTTAACACAGATAAGGAATTGGCTCTCCTAGCTTCAAAAAGCCTAATGATTTTGACTCTCTACCCCTGAAGCACTCCAGTCTTCTCAGCTAAGACTCCTCACCCCCACTCTCAGTTCCATTGTACCACAAGCTGGGACCGGGAACAATTCTATTCCTACTTAAAGCCATCTTAAGGATCTCTAGATAAGTAGCTTAGAAGTTCAATGTTAAGTCCTCCTGCTAATGATCATGCTTTAATCCTGCATCCAGTGCTCTTCAACTGTATCCTGGTTTTGCTTATCTTAGCTTTGGTTTTATAAGGTCTTCAACGAACCAGAACTTGTATTCATTTTCTCAACATCCATTCTTTCTTCTTAGAGAACCATACAGCCTACAGTCATGGACTCCTGATATTCATAACCATGTCATCTTTCTTCTTGATCATGACAACTTGGACCAGAAGCAAACACTTGCCCAAGACCAACTACTCGTATTTCCTCTTCTATGCTTTTGGTATCTGGACATTAAATGGTTATGACACTTTGAAGAAACCTAAGCAGAAATGTCATGGGGAGCACAGACTGCCAACTAGAAAATATATGAATCATTTGCTATAAGTGAGTGAATAGGAATAACCAATTTAAGAAAAAAGGGATAAAAAAATTCTCAAGAGAAGAAAAGATGAGCTCCCATATGCGTTCAGAAACAGAGCAAGGACAGAGAAGAGATGGCTGATGGTTTTCTGGGTTTCTTGAGGCTTGGCTGTAATTCCAGCATTTTATTTATGGGTGATTTCCCTATAATTATGCAATGCACTTCCTTGTTCTTAAGTTGTGTGAGTTTATTTCTTTTTTCTGTTTTCCAACAAGGGCAAGAATTCTATATTTGAGTCAATATCTTGAGGTAGAGTGTTTCCTAAGACTATCTTAACTCACCTCCCACCTATCTGCAACAGTTTCTGTCCAAAGACAGCCTCTGCCCTCCAGCTGAGATATTTGCATTTGTCCCCAGACCTTTTTGACACAAACTGCCTACTTTCTAGATTTACTACTATTGTCTGCTGTTTCAGTCATTCTCTTAACAAGGCTATGGATGACATTGAACCACATTTTTTTAAATAAAATGGAAACTTCTGAGAGTTTTCAGGATATGGAAAGAAATGATACGCGCACACACACACACGTATTGTGACTTTTTTGTTAAGGGGGAAATTTTGAGAATTGGAAGAGTGGTTTTTGTTCTCTTTCTAGCTCTGCTGCATCCAAAATAATGTGATCTTGGACAATCACAACCTAGCAAAAGTTCAGCCTCTTAAACTTAAAAATCATGGATAATATTACCCATCCCATAATGTTACTCTAAGGATTAAATGAAGAAATGAATATGAAAGTATTCTGTACACTATTCAGTGCTACACAAAAATAAAGAACCACCATTTCCTTTACAGAAAATAAACTTTAAAGGCCTGGACTAAAAGAGGCATCTCAATTTATAATGCAAGTGAACTTAGAAGCTACATTTGAGAATCCTTTTGTAGACACTTTAAGAGCAGCACATTTACCTTGCAAACAGCAGAGACAACCTTCCTTCCCCTCCCCCAAAAATCGATATATTCTATGAACATACCAGCCACTATTTTGCTGTTTAGACAGAGATGAAAAGGAAGGAGAGAAACTGGGATTTTGTGCTGGTATACCATATTCCTGCACTATACAAATTACATAAAATATGTATAAAGCTTCATTATAGCGATTTCTATGACCTGTTCATTTATTCACACATTCATTCAATGAAGATATTTATAGGGGCTTAATGTGAGCTCAATACCATCATAGGCATAACAAGGGTAGAGAAGGAAATCATCCAGTTCTAGCCCTCAGTGAGCTTTTGCTCAAAGTCAGAAAACAGACAAATTTGCTTTAATTCAGTACTCATTCATGTACTCATCACTCATACATTCAATCATTCATCAACTGACATCCATTAAGATTCTAGTGTGTGCTAAGCTAGAAACAAACTGATTCAGCTAAAGTGATTTTTTGAAGAACATCCCAGTCCCTATCCTTAAGCAGCGAATAATTCTGCCAGGGATACAGGTGAAGAAATATTTTTTTTCTTTGTTTTCTCTGCTTCTTCCTTTCTTCTCTCCTTCCCTCTCTCTCTCTTCTTCCCCCATCCCCCACCTCCTTCTTTATCTTTTTTCCTTTATCTTTTGGCTTCAGTCACTATTTATAGAGCTTCTACTGTTCAACAAGCAGTGGGGTCCATGTTTGTAATCAGCAAGACCCACAAAGGCAAGTACAGGCTGTGGTAGCCAGCCTCCAAAATGGCCTCCTGGTAGTCACACACTAGTCCCTCCCAGACTGAATAGGAATGATCTGTGCAGCCAATAGCATATTGTGGAAACAATGGTTTGCATCACTTCCATCTTGCTATCTTGAATCACTCAGTCCAGGGGAAGCCAGCTGCTGCTTCATGAGGACACTCAAGTAGCCCTAAGGATGGAGCCATGTGGCAAGAAACTAAGGCCGTTATCCAACAACCAGCAATAATTGGCTGGGTATGTGAGTGAGATCCACTGGAAGCAGCTCTTTCAGACCCAGTGAAACCTTTAGAAGAATATAGCCCCAGCTGATATCTTGACTTCAATCTCATGGAAGACTCTGAGCCAGATATACAAAGAAAATGAAGGCCTTACATACGTAATTGCAAGTACAAGTAAGTAGACACATTATGAAAAATGTCATTGTGAAGATAGCAAGGTAGTGCACACATGCAAGTGGGTTACTCAACCTGGTGTAGCCAAATAGGAGACCATTTCCTGGAGTTAAAGAGTTAGTCAAGTAGTGTGACTAGTATATGTAAAGGCAAAGAGTTGTGAGAAAACTTGGAGGAATCCAGGTTACAAACTGATCAACACTGTTGAAAGAAAAGAAAATATAACTGTTCTCCAGTCATTAACCAATAAAATCCACACATTATGAACTGGAATTGAGACATTCAAAACAAACCTTAAGAGAAAGAATGACTCCTGTATCTGTAACCAGATTAAGAGTATGAACATAGATCAAGAAATAATCATAGGATATTCTCACAGATGAGTAAGGCAGTAGTAGTAATAGGTCAGTGCCAATCCAAGCCTTGTCTCAGAGTGGTAAGGCGAGGAGGTTGTTAGGCAAACGAAAGCACCCTGTCCACCTCAAAGGTATATCCTAGTAGTGCAGATGAATGAAGTAGGCTATCAGAGCTTGAAGTATAAAGCATATGAGAATTATATACCTATTTATCCTCCTCTGATACTGCACTTACAAAAGGACGATGTGTTTCTATGGTCTATCTAGTTCAATGGAGAGTTGTAGATCTCATTGTAACTTAGTAAATTGGCATTCTGGCTTCATAAATCAGGTCATTGTGAGTGTGGGCAGGAATAGCATTGAGATCAGATTTCTGGGCCTGCAAGGATGTAGACCAGACTATGCCCTCCTTAGGCACCTGATTGGGTAGAGAGCTGATCTTTCTTTAAATACATTCTCACTTCATCAGCATACCCTACTTGCTTTTCCAAGCATGTTGGCAAAGAGCATACACTCTGGAGCCAAGACTACTTGGATTTAAATTTAAGTTGTGTGAAATTGGGCAAGTTACTTAATCTTCTTTGCCTCAGTTTGTAAGCCACTTTGTGTCTTGTGTGTAAAATAGTAATTACAGTAGTATAGACCTCATAGGGTTGTTCCAAAGATTGAATAGATTCATAACATACATAAAGATCTAATACACTACCTGGTTCCTTCATTATTATTGTTTTTCTATCCACACTGCCTACAGTGGGAATTCTGGTAACTGCGCAAGTAATTCAATTCACTTATAAAGTAACAAATAGGGAAAGTAGGAGACAAAAGATGAGAGGCCACATGATGGAGGACCCAGAAAGATTATAAACTAAAGATTAATAATAACTGTGCATCCTAGAAAGGTCAGTGTTGTAGCAGGTGGAGGATAATTTAGAAGAGGTGAAAAATTAGAGACAAGGAAAACAATTAGGTGATTGTAGCAAATTTCTAAGAAATGGCAATGGGAATTGGAAAAAAAAGGGTATGGATTAGAAAACCATCTATAAAGTAGTATAAGTAGGACATGGTGATCAATTAGAAATGGGCCTGAGGATAGCACTGTGGCCAAGCTGAGACCACATGCCAGTTACTTATTCACTTTGTGCCTCAGTTTACTCATCTCTAAAATAAGTACATACCTCACAGGATTGTGTATTAAAGTTTAATCAAAATGTAGAATGTGAATTATAAGGATACAGACCGCATAAGGTTTTTATGATAAAGTGCTTAGGTTTTTAAATAAAGTGTGCAGCACCATAGTGTGTGCTATGGTAACAAGTTGTACCTAGGATGCATCTGATGTTACTGGCTTGAGTGAGTGGGTGGGTGGTAATGTGAATAACTGAAATAGGGGAGAAAAGAATAGGAGCTGGTGTTTCAAGATGAGTTTGAAGTGCTTGGGCTGCCCAAGTACATAGTTTCAGCATATATATATATATGTGTGTGTGTGTGTGTGTGTGTGTGTGTACGTGTGTGTGTCTGTGTGTCTGTGTGTCTGTGTGAGGATGTCTCTGTGTGTCTGTGTATCCATACAGGCCCACATATGCATACTCACTCATGTAACACACTGTGACAAATTTTTTGCATATATCATCTTATTTACCCACGAGGTGGCTATTACTGAAATCACAATTACTCTCCTCGTTTTACGGATGAGTAAGTTAAGACTTTGACAAAGCAACAGAGCATCAACCTCATAAGGTTGTTACAATGATTGAATAAGAGAGTATACATAAAATACTTGCACAATGGCCTGGCACACCATAAGAACTCAAGAAATGTTCATTATTAACACTGTTAGTGTGGTTGTGCTGTTGCTATTGTGATTTCTCAGGGTTAGACAATTATTGAATCACACAGCTGCGATTCAAACCCAGGACAGACCAACTGCAAAGCAAATGCCCCTAATCACTATTAGTGTTTAAGGCTGTGACCCCTACCATGCAAATGTCTGGTAACTAAGTAGTATAAAGAATACAGGCTGGGCGCGTTGGCTCACGCCTGTAATCCCAGCACTTTGGGAAGCTGAGGCGGGCGGATCATGAGGTCAGGAGATCAAAATCATCCTGGCTAACACAGTGAAACTCCATCTCTACTAAAAATACACACACACACACACACACACACGCACACACACACACACAATTAGCCAGGCATGGTGGCACTTGCCTGTAGTCCCAACTGCTTGGGAGGCTGAAGCAGGAGAATCGCTTGAACCTGGGAGGTGGAGATTGCAGTGAACTGAGATCGTGCCACTGCATTCCAGCCTGGATGACAGAGCGAGACTCCATCTCAAAAAAAAAAAAATTAAAAAAAAAAAAAAGACCTTACAGTCTTAAACAGTTGCAGCTGGATGATCTGGTTGAAAAGAAAGACTATAGTGTGGGATGAAGATTGCCTAGACTAGAACAATGAACTAGGTTTTAAAATTCAACTGGTTGAGGAGAGCTGGGAGAGTACCCCAGGCAGGAGAATGCGAGTGAGCAGCGTCTTGGAGGTGTGGACAAATGGAAGGAAAAATAAAGATAATATGGAAAAGCCATGCTAGAAAGTGTCAGTTTCCCAAACGCAGATTTGCAGACAGGCTGGGTGCGAATCTAACCATTCCAACTCTGAAATGCCTACAATTAAGCCCGAGCATTGCCTCTAGGTTTGATTTGGAATGAAACCTTAGTTGTCAAAAGGAAAGCAGCCAGAGCTGTGTTTGCTTGGTGCTGCCTGCAGGAGTTACACTCGTAAGAAATCGTGGGAGGTGCACATGGGACTCCCCACCCACTGGGGTTGATAATCCGTGCTAATTGTACACATTTCCAAAGCCTCCCGTGTGAGAAGGAAAAAATAAAAATGTTCTCTTAACATTTTTGAAGTTCATAAATGTGGCAAATGTTCAATAACTATATTTAACTCCTGTTGCATATTCCTTAGCTCTTAAAATATGTTAAACCAACAATTTCACGCACTTGACAGTAAAGGCATACTTTCCTGCTCTTTTCTCCCACCTATCTAGGTGACCATGCATGTCCACCACAGCTTTGAAGAACTAGCTCAAGATTTGTTTTTTCCAAAGTTGTCCCTGGCTTCCCTGTCCCTTCCTTTGCTTAGCGTTATACATTGTGTTTGGTGTTGGATTCAAATGAGGTCCTGGGCAGCTAGCAGGGAGACAGAAGAACTGGAAGAGAGGGTGCAAAGTGTTTAGCATCCACAAGGCAGAAACTCAAAGGTGAACTCAGCAGAGCCTGCTGCCCCTTTATTTACTCTCCACGTACCTATACATCCATTGCTCTAGGTTCTTGCTCCTCAATGTACTGTTTTGGACCAGCATCCCTCATCAATACCTGGGTGCTTGATAGAAATGCAGATTCTCAGCGTTCCCCTGCCAGACCTACTGAATCAAAATCTTCTTCTCCTTTTTTTTCTTTTAATAGATTTAACCTTTATTTGAGATTCGGGGGGGTGGGGACAGGGGTACATGTGCAGGTGTGTTACCTGGGTATATTGCAGAATGCTGAGGTTTAGATTATGATTGATCCCATCACTCAGAGACTGAGCATAGTAACCAAGAGTTAATTTTTAAACTCTTGCCCCCATTTCTGCCTCCTCCCTTCTAGCAGCCCCCAGTGTCCATTGTTCTCATTTTATATTATGAGTAACCAATGTTTAGTTCCCACCTATGAGTAAGAATATGCAGTATTTGGTTTTCTGTTCCTGCGTTGATTAACTTAGGATAATGGCCTCCTGCTGCATCCATGCTACTGCAAAGGACATAATTTTGTTCTTTTTTATGGCAGCATAGTATTCCATGTTGTATATGTACCATATTTTCTTTATCCAGTCCAAAACTGATAGGCACTTAGGCTGATCCCATGTGTTTGCTATTGTGAATAGTGCTGCAATGAACATATTAGTGCATGTGTCTTTTTGGTAGAATGATTTATTTTCTTTTGGAATATATATTCAATAATGGAATTTCTGGGTGAAATGGTAGTTCTGTTTTAAGTCTTTGAGAAATCTCCAAATTGCTTTCCATAATGACTGAACTAACTTACATTCCCACCAACAGTGGCCTTCGCCTTCCCATGTTTTCACAGCCTCAGCATCTGTTGTTTTTTAAATTTTTAGTAATAGCCATTCTGACTGGTGTGAGATAGTATCTCATTGTAGTTTTGATTTGCATTTCCCTGATGATTAGTGATGTTGAGCATTTTTTCGCATATTTGTTAGCTGCTTGTATGTCTTCTTTTGAGAAGGACCTGTTGACGTCTTTTGCCTACTCTTTAATGATTCTGTTTCTCTGTCACCTTTTTTATTTTTTATTTTTTTTGCTTAATTAAGTTCCTTATAAAATCTTCATTTTAAAAAGATCCCCAGGTCATCCTAATGTACATTAAAATTTTAGAACCACTATACTAATATAGGCTTATCACCCCCACACTATAATTGTTTGTTTCCTTGTTTGCTTCTCCTTGCTCTGTGAGTTCCTTCAAGGAGGAACTGTGTCCTATGTGCCCCAGTAGCCCAGAACCTAGCCCAGTGCTCAGTACATAGAAATCAAACAGCTGCCACTTGTGTGCTTATTATTTGCCAAGTGCTATATATACATTGTTATCATTTAACCTTTGCAATAATCCTTTGAGAAGGTCACTGTTATATTCATTTTGCAGATAACAGGGCTCAGAGACTTTAACTCACCTAAAGTCACACAAATAGCAACAGAACTGTCATTCAAATCCAGCTGTATCAGATGCCACAAGATGTGCTCTTGACCGCTATTTTATATTATACTACTTTCATAGTAGACGTTTAATAGATATTTATGGAATTAAGCAGACTTGGGGCAGCAATGATTGAGCCTTTCCTTTGCTTCTTTCTGTCATGAAGTAAAAGGACAACGGCTACAGTTTTAATCTACCATGCAATTTCCAACGTGCAGAGGCATAATGTCTGCGTTCACGGAAATGGCCTGTAACTATACTAGGAATTCCGCATCCCCCACCCCTCTTCTCTTGGAAGATCTGCAAGTGTTAGTAAGCCCTGCAGACAAGCAATCCTGTCAGGCAGAAGGCAGCCCAGAGCCCTTAAATAAAACATTCTCGCAGCCTTCCGCGGAGAGCATGGAGACAAATACCGCGGATGTGAAAGGTGTCGCTGGGATTACCAATGACGTGCTAATGGCTGCTCAGGCAATCTCCGAGCCTCCTGCGCTCTGAGTCACCCGCTCCCTTTGGAGCCTGCGCTCACGTCATTAAGGGACCGAGAGCTATTCACAGATCACTGACTAATGGCAAGCTTGAGCCCGGCCTGCACTCCCCCCACCAGCCTTCTCCAAAGGACTAAGGTCATGGACAGGAGGCCCTGGAGCTTTTTATCACGGCCACAATGAAGAGAGAAGGAAAAGGCAAAGTCTTCTGCCTTCCTTCTATCCATTCTGCTAGCTGTACTTTTGCAAATGAGGAACTTTCCTCGTGTTCCAGAATGTGTTGGAAACTCTTTGCGGGGAACGAGTAGGGCGGTTTACTTTTGACAGTTTATTATTCTAAAACATCTTTCTGATGTTATTTTAATTCCACAGGCATTTCATTACTAATCAACCCTGGGGCTTTCAGTTTCTAGAGTACATACACATATTTCCTTTTTTGGATTATTTGTGTGACTGCTTGCTTGAATTTATTGTAATTTTATTTGTTTGTTTGCAACTGCCATAATGGGAGCATCTAAAAGACTAGGAAGTAATAAATGTAAAATTTTCTTTCAGACACTGCATTTTTTTCCCTAGCCTGCCTAAATCCTTTGAAATATAACATCACTTGGTTTTCCTGCCAGGCACTTCTCCCTGAAATAAAGTCACAGGTCTGCTTTGGTCACTCTGTCAATATCTGTGGCAGATATTTCCAAATTAACTTTTAGGGAGTCACAACTTGGCAAGTTTAAAAAGTACTATATTTAGTTGCAATTCTGGAATGATCTGGGAAAGAAAATTGAATTTGAAAAAGCAAAATGTGGTGGAGCATTTTGTGGAACAGGTAACAACCACAAAATTATTTTTTCCTGAATAAACCATGATCTGTTTGGTGGCCACTTCTATCCTTTTCCAAAAACAATCCAATTACTTACACAAGTTCGAGTTCTTCAAGATTAACCTCAGGCTTTATCCTGGAAGATAATTGTCTTGATTGGTAGAGGATAAGGCTATTCATGTATAAGGCAAACTGGTTGGAGATACATTTGAGCTCACTTTGCTTTCTATGCTAATATCGAAACATGAAGTTTAAGCATTTGGTTAGTGAAGAAAATATCTCATGCTGGAATCATTAAAATCAGTCATCAAAACGATAAAGGCACAATATTTTTTCCAGAATTCTGGAGCTCTGATACACAGTTTGAGAGTACATTTCTCAGCATGAATTGCATTGTTCAGTCTAAGAATGACCATGGAGCAAAAAATGCAACATGTTTCCCATTTCTGTTAAAAGTCAGGTTTAATATAGACACAGTTCCCTTAGATGTGGTCCACAGAATATCTTCTTTGGGAGATATCATTTGGAGAAAGCAAGATTTGTCTTTTTGAACCAATACAATTTTGATTGATAAAGGAGCTTTTATAATGGCATACTGGGATCAACATTGGTTGTGATCATGAAAATAATCAGACTGTTTAAGGAATTGGGAAAATCTAGTGTGTTGGAGAGCCATAAGACATTTCTTATTGCTTATATGCATCTCAAACTTTGGTTCTTGTGTTTGTTTAAAAAAATGCAAACACGTATACATCTAAATTGTAAATGTTAATTGCTTCGGAGTTATATATGACTGTTACAGAAGGTCACCACAATTTATGTTCCTTTCTGTTTTCCCAGGGATTGATAAATCCTGGGAATAAAGCTTTGTTAACAGGCAGATTCGGACTATTCAGGAGTCACCTTGAGGATGATATCCAAGTGGTTGAAGGGAAGATGACAAAGCAATTTTGTACAACTCGTGGATTGACAATGAACTAATTTCAAGAGGCTCCTTGAAATTCCACTAGGATGGTGGGAAAATGGAATATCAACAAAGTTTTCTTAGCATGTGACACCAAGGAATCGCTAGTAGGACCCCAAGGTGCTTGTCCTCTGTGAAGATCAGAGAGGGAAATCATAGAGAATATTTGCAATATGCAGACACTATTCTAAACTCTTAACCACATCACCTTATCCAGTCTTTACAATAACTTTGTGAAGCAGGAATTATTATTCCCATGTCACTCATTAGGTCAGAAAATTTAAGTAATTCACATGTCATAGATAGTGAGCATTTCAAACCTACTTTGGGAAATGTGTGTATGTATGTGTTTGTGTGTGTAGATAAGGGTACGGATAATGGGAGGTTGTTTATAGAACTTTTTGGAAGGACCTTGTCCTGCAACCCAGCCTTTTGCAAGTGCTTCTCTTGAAAAGAAATCAGATTTATTATAGTAGTTGTCTAAAGTATTTTTAACATATTTAAATATATTAGCTCAGGAGAGGAATTTTCTTGTTACTTTATTAAAAAACAAAAAAACTGAAACTTACCATCAATCTATTTTACTGTTTACCATACTTTCTGCATATTTTATGTCTATTCTTTTAAATATGGAAGAGGAAGTATCTGGGTAAACGAACACACTTGTAGCTAGTCAGAGGCCTAAATAAGTAAATATTAGATGGCGGGAAAAAATGAGGCCTTGGGATAAGACAGACCTGGGTTCTATGTAAACTCTGCCACTTATATCTGAGTGATCCTGGTGGAGGTTATTAACCTCTCTGAGTAACAGCCTCCTCATCTGTAAAACACACAAAGACATAATACATATTCATGTATTAGTTATGAGGATTCATTGAGAAAAAGGTATATTTTTAAGACCTGGTATCATGCTGTTGCTTGACAAATGTCAATTCTCTTTCCTCCTGCATGAGTTTTTTTTTTTTTTTTTAACTTTGTTTTTACCCAGTGACTGACAGAAGTCACAGGATCAGACCTAAGAGATAGCATTCAAAGAAACCCTGACAGATTCATGTCCAACTATGCCCAAGCTGAGTTTTAAGGCAAAATTCACCCCTAACAGAGCAGAGTCCTGGAAATACAGAGATTCATAATATATGTTCTAATTCCTAAAGAACTTACGACAGTATCTTGAACTTTATATACTCAAGTTCTTTTAGCTGTTTTGATAATATTTTGGATAATAAATAATTGGAAATAATTTTGTCAAGGACTCAACTCCAACATACGGACTGGGAAGACTGACCATCTTTTTAATGTTATTGTTGTTACTATAATTAATACAGCAAAAGTTAACTTGGCAATAAGAGAGAAAAATATGTCTTAAAATAATTTATCCTCACAACCAGAAATTGATGAGAACCCATACATGGCCTAAAGAGAAAGTCTTACATTTCCAATGATAGAGATACTGTCATAGATCTTTCAGTCATCAGTTCTTCATTGTTTAATTCCGTCTTACATTTCCAACGATAGAGATACTGTCATAGATCTTTCAGTCATCAGTTCTTCATTGTTTAATTCCACAATGAAGATTGATATTTTGGGCCAAAGCAAGAGTATTTGTTTACCTCTTCAATACACTGGGAACTCCATCATTACTGGCTTAAAGTGTGGTCATGCTCATTGGTCAAAGAGGCCATGAAGATAAAGTAAGAATCACTCCATTTCCTAAGCAATGTCATGAGTTGCTAAAATGAAATTGTTCATGCATTCTTCCATTCAATCATTTAAGAAATAATAAGCACTTAATATTTCCCAGGCATTGTGCTATGGACTCTTAAGAAAATCAGATCCCCGACCTCAGTGAACTAACATTCTAGAGCAATTCTCTAAATCAGAATTTCTCAAAAATCGTACTATTGACATTTGGGGCTGGATGACTGTACTGTAGGGTGTGTCCTGTACAGTGCAGAGTGTTTAGAAGCATCCCTGGCCTCTACCCACTAGTGCTAGTGGCAACTCCTTTCCCAGCTTTGACAACCAAAAATGTCTCCAGATATTGACAATATCCCTTAGGAGAGGTTTGGGGACAAAATTGCCCCTGGTTGAGAACCAATGGTCCAGGCCTACATATCAATAAGTAACTGCCTGCAGTCAGTGGAAGTTCCCTGTACTATTCTTGATCTAGGCCACCAAAATTCAAAAATGAATCCTAGACTATTTTTGGCTTCTAGAAAAGTTGATGATATAACACCTTAATAGAATTCAGATGAAGTCGCTCTATCTCTCTCTCACACACACATATACACACACACACAAACACACACACACACAAATTTGAGCTTTTCCTACGCAATCTATTATTTCCAGAAAAAAAAATAGTGTTAGAGTCAATTGCCCAGGAGGCTTTGGTATCTACCAGATTCAGTAATGAATACAGTTTAGGCAGTATTTTTGCCTACAGCGTGGCTTTTGTAGGAGGCATCACAGAAGAGCAGGTGTACTGTGATCACTGGAGAAATTGCTTTACTCACCCATACAATTCTATAATGATCTATACATATCGCTTACTGAGTTCGGGAAGTTTTACATAACTTAAAATATGTTATTAGTCACCTGAAACTAAAACAAACTAAAACTAAAAGACCTTGAGAAAATTCCTCCATCATGTAGAATCATTTAGATCTGAGATATACCTTGTATATCAACTGGTAGTGATATCTGGAGTGCTGGGTTAGGAAAAATCCTAAGATCACACCTGTTGGTGGGAAAGAATGTCAGGTTTGATGAGTGATGTCTATTCTATCCACTGAATGCAGAAATAGAAATGCATGTACCTGGTATATGCCATCCTTGATCCAGATACTATGTTCAGTGGTGATGCCTATATTTGTCTGTTTTCATGCTGCTGATGAAGTGATATCCAAGACTGGGCAATTTATAAAGAAAAAGAGGTTTAATGAACTGACAGTTCCACGTGGCTGGGGAGGCCTCACAATCATGGTGGAAGGCGAAAGGCACCAACTTACATGGCAGCAGGCAAGAGAGAATGAGAGAGTCAAGTGAAAAGGGAAGCCGGTTATAAAATTGTCAGATCTCGTGAGACTTATCACTACCACGAGAACAGTATGGGGGAACCGCCCCCGCGGTTCAATTATCTCCCACCGGGTGCCTCTACAACACATGGGAATTTTGGGAGCTACAATGCAGAGATTTGAGTGGGAACACAGGCAAACCATATCAGTGCCTGTTATTTATATGGGCTGGATAACCCCATGAATGAAGTCTATAAATGGACTTGCTATATTCAGTTCCCTCCAGCTCTTCAATATTATAAATGTGATCGTCCTTGTTTCTATTCAACAATTTGTAGGACTATGTTTTTTCTAATGCGTTATATGAGGAACAAGTAAAAACTAAAGTTCAGATGTATATACAAAACCATTTTGAACCCTGATTAATTTTATATCTCAAGAAAATTGTTAGGAGTGACATAAGGCTTGTCTCAGGATATATTGATTTTTCTTTCATTTTTTTTTTGTAGACAGGTATAATCTGGGGTCATGGATATATTCCATCAATATGAATACTAGGTTCTCCTAGGTTAACAGTATCTTATTAAAATCCGTATATCTCTTCTTCCATTTAAATATTTACCTTTTCATTTATTCATTTAGCAAATGTTTATCTAAGGCCATCAATATACAGGTAAGATGCCAGATAGTAATTGAGTCAGACATAAACCCTTCCCTTAAGGATCTCAAAATCTAGCAGAAGATATAACAAATCTACATAACAAATACATTATAAAGTTACAAAAGGTAAAATTACCAATGCCATTGCAGAAAATTTAAAAAAGAAAAAGAATTGCAGGAAGACCCAAGACATAGAGATTTCTTTCCAAATGGGAGGTCAATGAGGAGATTCCCTTGAGTGGGCCTTGAAGTATTGCTGGAAGGACATGCATACTAGGCAACAGAGAAGGCATTAATAAAAGCACAGAATGGGAAACTTTTGGGATGTAGATAGTAAATAGCAAGCAGTTCTGTGTGAATGGAATGCAGTTAAAAAAAAAAAAAAGAAGTAGCCAGAAATAAATTTGGAAAGACAGAGTCTAAAATCAGAGTAGGTAGACATGATCTTTTAACAGATGAAATTCCAATTATATTTAATAAAAGAAAGATTTGGGTCATAACCTCCTGTTTTTATTGATGCTTCATGAATATGATTCAGTTGTTAGAAGAATGGGCTGCTTGCTCAGTTACCAAATGAAACAGGCAGCATCCTTTATGCTAATGATAGCTTTATTTTTTGTAAACTGGGAATGGCCTTTAAAAAAGAAGAGATGCATTGGCTAGTTACCAGAAACTTTCTTTTAAAAAAATACTAGAAATCATTTTATTTGGTATTCATTATTTCATATTTAAATGCAGACTTAAATGTTGAGTTAAAGAGTCGTACCTACAGGAAGGTTTTTCAGTTATTGGGGGCACATTTGTGGTCTGCTCTTGCAAAACATTGGAGCCATTAAGACAAAAGTGTACTCAAACTGGTATTCTCCAGGGAATAAACAGGTGATTTTATGACTCAAGCAGCTAAAAGATAATAGTGGTAATAGCTACTATGATTGAGAGCCTACTATGTGGAGATGTTCTGTAAAGTCTTATTTGATTATTCATTCTGCAAATGTTAATGAAACATCCACAATGTAGAAGGTGTGGTGCTAAGCACTGGAGATAGAGTCAGCAAAGGCAAACAGTTTCTACTTTCACACAACACAGAGTCCCCTAGAGGAATTAATCATATGACCACGGTAATAATGTACACAGTTATTCCCTCTTATCCAAGGAGGTTAAGTTCTAAAAATCCCAGTGGAGACCTGAAATAATAGATAGTAGCAAACCATATACTAATACTATTTTTTTCCTATTTCCTATTTTTTTTCCATAGATATATACATATCTATGTTAAAGTTTAATTTATAAATTAGGCACAGTAAGAGATGAACAACAGTAACTAAATGAAATTATTATGGCTAAAGCTTTATTAAGTAAAATAAAAGTAACTTGAACACAAGCTCTGCAATATCACAACCAGTTGATCTGATAACCCAGACACTTATGAAGAGACTCAAGTACAGGGGGCATATATAGCATGGATACACTGGACAAAAAGAGGGTTCACATCCTGAGCAGGGTGAAGTGGGATAGTGTGAGATTTCATCATGCTATGCCAAACAGTGGGCAAATGGGAAGCTTATGAATTGTTTATTTCTGGGATTTTTTTCATTTAATATTTTCAAACTGTGGTTGGCCGTGGATAACTGAGACTGCAGAAAGTGAAACCGCAGGTAAGTGGGGAATGCTATAATTACGAATTGATAGCAGAGCTCTAAAGGGGTAACAAGATACTGAGAAAACACATTAAAATAAACTGACATAGGCTGTGACATAAAGGCTGAATCATGCAGGTCCCTAAATGAAAATGGGGTGGGCGGAGGCAAAAGCATTCGATCAAAGGGAACACAAAAGCTCTGAAGCAGTAGGGAGCATGGTGTGTTTGAAGAATTCAAAGAAAGTGAGTTGGAAAGCAGAAAGAAAGGGGTGGGGAGAGAATCCATGATGAGACAAGAGAGTTAGGTAAGGTGGGACAAGGTATAGATTTGTGTATATATCTGTGATCAAAGAGAAAACAGTGAACGATATAAAGTTGTGAGTTTAGAAGAAGGGAACTTGATCATATTTTCATCATAAGAATGTTGTTTCAACTGCAATATGGAAATGAAGAGAAAGAAGGACAAAGCACAGGAATGAATCCACCTTTGAAGGCTATTACAGTAATCTAAGCAAGAGTTGAGAATCTGTACTAACAAGGGTAGAGGAGACCCAAGGAGAAAAGATGGAAAAACGTAGGTGGCTTTGATAGATATGTAGGTGGCAGCATTGGCAGAATCTAGGCATGGGAAAGACAGAGAAGGTGAGAGAAGTGCTAAGGATGTGGCATAGGTTCTAGAATATAAAACTGGATGGATGGTAGTCCCAGTCATTGCCTAAGACGCAGGAACAGGGGAACGGACCTAATTTCACAGGAAAAGAGCAATTATCTCATCAAAATCCCCTCTGATATAATCTGGTTGTCAAGTCCATTTTACAGGTGAAGAAACTGAGAATTATATGAGGGAAATCCCCTTAGTTTGTCTTTTTTTGTAAATGACAGAGCCAGAATTGGAGCACAGGTCTACATGATTGTAAAGCCTGTACCCTTGAGGTTTTCTTTTCTTTTCCTTTTCTTTCTTTTCTTTCTCCTCTTAGATTAAAATAGCGAGTTCTGGTTTAAGGTGCAGAACTCTGGGAACTCGACCAATTACTTGTCTAAATTCTTGAGCAGACAGAAACTCTCCTTAGAAGAAAATGTGTGTATTTCTGTGTGGGCAACTCGGGGCGGGGTGTGTCTTTCCCATCCTTGGATTTACTTTTATGTGAAAGAGGAATAACTTGCCACTGTTTTATATTCATATATAATGTTGCAATAAATGCCATTATGCATAGTTCTTTATTCATAATTAGGATTTTATATAGGTGCCATATCATGGTCAATTTCTGATTGAATAGTCTGGTGTGTTCTCGAAAGACCTGTAATCTTTATCATATCATTGCTGCTTGTCAAAGTGAAGGCTGTCTTTTTATATTAAACATGCAGCCAGTGGGATTAAACCAACATTTAGTAGCAAAACTGTAATACCAACTACCCACGAGCATTATTATAAGAATTAAATGACTTAAAAAGTGAAGCAGTACCTGGCACATATTACTCAATAAACACTAGAAATTACTAATAGTTATTTATAGGGTCTGTGTCTCGCTCACTTCTAGCTTGTGTCTTTATTGGAATTAGCTCCCCTTCCAGAAATGCTTCATTTTTCTCCTCTATCAATCCGAGCTCATCTCTTCATTCAAAACTTAGTGGAGGACTCACTACTTCAAAATGAAAGCCCTGCCAGAAAAATTTCATTTTTTTTGGGGGGGGGCGGATTTTATTAATCCCTTTGATAAATACATTTCTATCCCTGTTCTAGGTACTGAGTGCTTCAGTCAACAAAACAAAGTTCTTGATGTCACATATTTTACTTACATTTTAGTGAGGAAGGACAGTCACTCGACCAATAAACATATAAATACATAACATGTCATTTGCCATGCAGGGTAAATGCTATTTAAAAATTAAACAAAGTAAGATCTCACTATTATTTAACATTTAAGTAGACAACCAAATGAAGCAACAGTGTAAGAAAAGAAGAGAAAAGGATGATGGAGTGCACTTTGTCTGTTCAAGGAAGAGCAAGGTAGTTGATGTGATTAAAGTAATATGAAAAAGTAGAAAAGATTGGAAATGAGGTCAAGGATTCAAGCAGAGCCAGATGGTATGCCAAGGGAAGGACATTAAAAGTTATTCTGGGTAAGATGGGAAGCTGCTGGAGTATATAAAGAAAGGAGTGATATGATGTGACTTGGGTTTCACATTTAAAATGAAATCACTCTGGCTGGTGTGTGGATAATAGACAGTAGCAGGGTAAGAGTGTAGACAAGGGGTCCATTCAGGGGAAGACATGGTTTTGCATTATGCCAGGGTGATGGCATTGTGAGTAGTGAGAGATGACCAGATCCTGGAAGATCTAGCCCATGTGACTTGTTAATAGGTGAGATGTAGGGTGTGAAAGAAAGAAAAATATCAGGAGTGACACAAGGTTTTGGGTCTGAGCAGCTGAAAGAATGGAGCAACCATTTACTGAGATGGAGAAGATTGAAAGAGCAGCAAGTTTGGGAAGAAAAAAGAAAAGTTCAGTTTGGACACAGTAGGATGGAGCTGGCTATTAGAAATGGATGCAGAGATGTCCAAATGGCAGCTGGATAGAAATGACAAGATTCAGGGGAGAAATCAGGGCTGAAAACATAAACTGGAGAGTTATCACTCTAGACACGGCATTTATAGCCAAGGGACTGAATGAGATCAACAAGAATTAACGTGGTTCAGGAAGGAATTCCAAGGACTAGGTCCTGGGGCACCTCGGCATGCAGAATTGGGAAGAGGAGGGGCAAAGGAGACTGAAGTAGGAACATAACCAAGGGAGTGGTGTTCCAGAGAACACGTTTCAAGGAGGAGGGAGCAATTAATTTTAGCAAATGCTGGTGATGACAAAAGAAATGAAGAGTTTTAGCACCATGTGCCTCAAATTCTGTCATTTTTCTACCTTATTTTTTCACCAGTTTTTAAAGAACCTATCTCAAGGCTCACATCTGGCAGCCAATGGGTCATATTTTACCCACAAGTATATTTTTTTTGGCCAGCACAGACTTTGTTTTAAAAAAACTGAATTTGAAAGGCTTTATGTTGGTCGTGTGCTCCACAGCCGACCAAAGTCCTCCCTGTTTTGTTTAAAACATGTATATATTCTTAGGTCTAATGGGCATTTATGATCATGATATCAAACACACACATGCAATAACAACAACAACATAGTTATTATTGTACTTAAACGTATCTCCCCAGTCATAATGTAAGAAATTCAAAGGTAGATCCTTTGGAATTTCCCATTCTGTCTAGTTATGTGGGTATGGCAGGGAGTATTACGACCCCTACTCCCACCCTCCCAAGCATATTCCATGCCTTAATATCAGTACTTGGAATACGTTATCACTTACTTGGCAAAAGCAACATTGCAGCTGTGATGAAGGTTAATCGCTTGAGCTTAAAATAGGATTTATCCTGGATTATCTGGGTAGACCTGAAATAACCCCGTAAGCACCTAAGAACAGAAGAGAGAAGTTAGAGAGATTCAGAGAATGAGAAGAATTTGCTCTCACTAGCTTGAAGATGAAGAAGGCCACATGTCAAGGAAAAGGGGACCTCAGACCTATAACCACAGTGAACTGAATTCTGCCAACAACCTGAATAAACTTGGCAGCAGATTCTTCCCTGAGAGCTTCAGAAAGGAAAGCAGCTCCTCTAACACTTTGATTTTAGCCTTTGAGACCCTGAACAGAGAACACACAGTACACTGAACTTCTGACCTAGAAATCTGTGGAATAATAAATGAACATTGTTTAAGCCACTAAATGTATAGTAATTTGCTACCTAGCAAAATATAACTAATGTAGTTAGTGTCCTTAATAAAGTATCAATATCAAAGTATATGTATGGTTATAACAAGTTTATCTTTTTCCAGAAAAACTTCTTAGATTACTGATTCTCATCCCTTAAAATCAGAACTTTTATCTGTACCATCTTATGGTCTGTCTTTTCTATTTAGTTTTTGTTATTTAACTTCTCATGTGTATATTTATGACTTGTATTAAACTACTGAGAGTTGCTTGAAGGTAGGGACTGGGTCTTCTATCCTCAAAATTAACTTCTGAAAATCTGATTTGATCAGGTCACAAATGCCATTAGCACAAATAGTGTTTTCTGGGCATGGCCAACACAGGTACAGAGCATGATTTGGCCCCTCTCACCTCCATAGTTTCATTTCATAAGACATCATGGCACCCTCCTGCTGGAGCTCCAGCCACAGAGGCATCGTTGCAGTCTCTCTGAATGGCCATGCTCACTCCTACTCCAAGACCTCTGCATATGCTCTTCTTTCTTCATGGGACTCTCCTCCCTTCTGCATCTGGTAAATTCCAAATGCTCCTTTAGATGTCAACTAAATGGTCACCACTTCCTGAGAGAAGCATTTCCTGGCCACTTTTACTAAGTCAAAAAATCTTTTTATAGTGTATTAATTCATTTTGTGTTGTTATAAAGAAATGCCTGAGGCTGAGTAATTTAGAAAGAAAAGGTTTATTTGGCACATGGTTCTGCAGGCTATACAAGCATAGCACTACCATCAGCTTGGCTTCTGGTCAGAACCTCAGGAAAATTTTCCTCATGGCAGAAAGTGAAAGGGGAGCAGGTGTGTAATATGACAAAAGAAAAAGAGGGCGGTCCCAGATTCATTTTAACAATTAGCTGTCACATGAACTCATGGAGTGAGAACTCATTCATTGCCGAGAGGACAGCACCAAGCCATTCAAGAGGGATCCGCCCCCATGTCCCAAACACGTAGCACTAGGCCCACCTTAACATTGGGGGTCACATTTCAACATGAGGTTTGGAGAGGACACACTTCTAAACCATATCATACAGTGTATCATAATATCACTCCTTCCTTATTATGGTTGCAATTTAATGCTCATCTGTAACAAGAACCCATATCATATCACTTCTTTATAAATTTCAACATGTCAGAGAATATTTCCATTTTTTTCTTTCTAGTCCATTCTCAGTACCTAACAGGGTGCCTGGCATATAATAGATGTTTGGTTTAAAAAAAAACAACAACAGATAAATGCATATATAACTGTCATAAGCAGAATAATATCATCCCCTCAAAATATCTACATCCTTATTCCTAGAACTAGTAAATATGTTAGATTACATGAAAAGTGGAATTAAGGTTGCAAATGTAATTAAGGTTGCTTATCAGTCAACCTTAAGAAGATTATCCTGGATTATCTGGATGGCCTCATATAATCACAAGGGTCCTTACATGTGAAAGAGGGAGGTAGAAGAAAAGAATCAGTCAGGAAAATGTGAGGAGAAAAAGAGTCACAAACAGAGATACAATGTTGCTGGCTTTGAGGATAGAAGAAAGGGGACATGAACCAAGGAATGAGGCAGCTTCCAGAAGATGGAAAAGACTAGGAGATGGATTCTCCCCTAGAGCCTCCAGAACCAGCATAGCCCTGCAAATGCCTTGACTTTATTCCAGTGAAACCTATAAAGAATTTCTAACCTACGTGACTGTAAGACAATAAATTGGTGTTATTTAAGCCTCCAAGTTTGTGGTAACTTGTTACAGCAGCAATAGGAAACTAATGGAATAACGTACACCATTTCTTTGCCCACAGAAATGCACTATACTTCTTGATTGACTTCAGCTCAAACAGTGTTCATTGAGCAAAACTGAATTGTTAACAATGTAATGCATTATGACAAAATATATATAATTTAGAGCTAGAAAAAAAGCTTTAAAAAATAGCAAGCACCTCTAACTTTTCTCCCCCATTACAGATAAAAGCAAAATGAAGCTCAAAGATGTAAAATAACCAGCAACAATGTACATATCTAGCTGGTGAGAAAACTCCAGGGAGACCACCTATGTTGTAAGACAGTGAGAGAAAAAATTAATGAGAAGAATTAGGGAAACAGCTTTGGATAATCTGTTCTACATATGGTGATCGCGAGGAGTAACAAGTAGTGCAGCATTTTTCTGCCTTGCAGATTAAAAGGCTAGGAGGTCTCTACCCAATTTTTAAAAAGAATACTAAATAAAAAATACAATAACAAATAACAGATTGGCTGCAAGAGGAGAAAAAGTACTCTTTGAGTAGGATTTGCCACATGGGATTAGTAGCTGTCTCATTATCTGTTGCTTGAGTTTTAAAAAATTGCTCACATTGTATAAATAGATTCCTTTACTCTTTAGAACAGAAATTATGTGTGTTTAGGTTGTAAAATGTAATAGGGCTAGCTACTATGTTAACAAATATCAGTGGTTTCTTTGTGTCATAATATAGTAGGCCATTGGTTCATGTCACTAGTGTGACTTGCTTTTTCCAACAGAATTTATGTTAAATTGTACTGTTCGAGGCCTAAATGCATGTCTTCTGTTACCTACTAGATCTGGAGCATTTTAAGTAGAAACTGGTGCAAAGCATCATCCTGCTCTGTGAATGAGGTAAAATAATGAACACAGAAATAATTTGCACATCAGTGACCTTTGATGTCAGCAGTGGACTTTAGTTGGAAACGGTCATGAGAAGGAAAAAGCACTGGAACTTCCAAACAGTACAGTTTCTAAATGAAGACAACCAGTCACTGTGTGTGGAATATGAATATTGTAGTCTTGGTTTTTCTGTTAAATTATTCGCTTTTTTTTAACCTGTGACAAACGTTGGTGGAAAAGTTTCTCAGGTTAATAACAATCCTGCCATAACACAGGGGTTTTGCAAGTCTCATTAATGTTAGTAAAACCAACTCCAGTTAATAGAAAGTGCTATGTAAGTGCAAATGGTTATTAAAGAGACTGTGTACAAATTAGAGAAAAATGACTAATAGTAACATATTGTTCTGGGATGTCTTCCCCCAGGCAAGGCAAAAAAATATCAGTCAACTAGTCAGCCAGCCTTTATTTAGTACCTAATCTGTTCTCAAAAGTATCCAAGCCTAGGGATGCAAGAGAAGCAGGTGGCCAACACACTAACAAGAAAAACCAATTCTGATGGCTAATGTTTATTGAGAACTCACTATATGCCAGAAAATTTTACCTGGATTAGTCACAATCTTCATACCAACTCTGCAACATGTAAATTTCCATTTCCATTTACAAATGAAGAGTCATGGGAAAGTTGTAAAGAAGTTAAGTATCTTATCAAAGGCTACACAACTAGTATTGTGGAGTCCAGACTCACTCCAATGCAGATCTTCCTTCCGCTCTGTCATGTTTCTTTGGAAATGGTACAGCAAATTGCCAAGAATCATAGAAATAGGAAAATTATCAGAAAGTAAACTGTACACAAATGCTTGCACTGTTGGTCCCATCAGCAAACATATATGCTCTCTTTAGAGACTAGAGCATGGTGGTTAAATGCTCAGACTTCGGACCAAGATTGCCCAGGTTCAATCTCACTTCCTCCACTTAGGAAAGTTGCTTGATGTGACTCAGACTTTTATCTCTACTACCACCCTCAGGCGGTTGTTAGGAGGAATCTCATATAGGGCACCAGCTTCCTTAGAGGGTTGCAATGAAGAAACACATACACAGCACTTAGAACAGAACCTGGCCCAAAGCTGACACCATGTGAATATCAGATATTCACGAATATCTAATACTTATGTGAATCAAAGCATGAGGTGGCACAACTGGCAAGAGTTTTGATAGGCAGCATTGGATGAATAAAGCAGAAAAAAATTAAAAGATTGATGAATCTTTTATTTTGCTGGGCATTCATTGAGTGTGAGCCCAGAAATTAATGGAATAAATTGTTGGGCCTACCCTCAAGAAGCTTTCAAATCTTCATGCATTTATCATGGAAGCTAGACTAGGACAATGAGTTTGAAGTTTGGTCTCAGGTGACTCAATCACACCCAAATATCAATGCTATGCTTATTTTTTACCTTCAGCCTATAGCTTATAGCCTGATTACCCTCTCCATTCTTCCTTACCTTCTTTCTGGAACATCCAGTTCTCTTCGTCTATTCATATCTTCCAGTCAATCAAAATTGTCACCTTGAAAATTATAAAATACTTTGCAGTCCATATACAGAATTATTTTTCTGGTTATCTCCCAACCCAGCTCTCTCATACTCAACAGGTCTAAGTGATCTAGTTTTCTAAATACATACTACTTTTTTGTCTCCCATGCTTTCTGATATCAGGGCTTTTATTTTTCCACATCGTTCTTTTGCTGTATAATGACCACTCCTTCCAGAACCAGCTCAAACAGAACTCCTAGGCAAAACCATCTATTATTGTTCAAGGTAATCTCTCACTCTTCTGTACTCCTTCTAGCTTATATTTATAGCTATGCTTCCTTATCAAGTTATAAAGAAGCTGATGTTGATTTCTTCTTACTTCTAATACCTTAAACATGAAGATTATCCCTGATATCTGGCATTAGCATAGTTATTCAGACCATTTAATTAATTTCTACTGCACTCATGTTTTACACCATAAAATTTAGCCCTTGGCTTTGCGTATACAACTTGATAGTATTATTGCAGGGCCAAGACTCATCACTTGAGCAAAATAATAATCAGTAAATCAACAAATAGTTGATGGAGTCATTTCCAGCTTTCTGACTCAGTTCTCTAAAGCATGCAAAGACAGTCTACTAAAAACTTAGTATCTAATTGGAGGAAAACAATACTGATCTAGACGTAGTTGACTAAATTCTTAATTATAAATCTCTTTCACACGTTTTTTCATCTGATACATCATCCATAGTGATGGTGCTTGGGAGATAAGCCCTAAAAAGTTGATTTATATTTTATGTCCTCCAGTTGGTTTCATTGGAGATAAAATTTTTCTGTGCTTAGAAACCAGAATTACAGGATGGCATGCGTATGCACAGATGGGTGAGCAACTATTAGCAAAGGAAGACTTTGGGGAGTCATTTTAAAAAACAGGATGAATTCTGAATGGAAAAAGGAAATTACCCTACAGGGTAAGTATAAAAAAGCAGCATGAATGTTCCTTATATGAAATGAGAACATTTTATAAAAGGATTTAGGGACTAATAAAATCCAATCTTACACATTTTATTATTTCACAATCATCCTTTCTCTTTGATAATAATAGGAATATTATCTACAATCATTATTTAGCTCATTCATACAGAGTTTCTGGAAAAGGGGGACAGAAGACACCTGAGCAAAAGTATACAAGTTTATGCCTTTACTCAGCCTTGAAGAAATTGTTAAGTATTTTCTGCCACACAGGAGACTAGAAAATCCTTCTCTGATTTCTCCTCTTGCTCTCAAGAAATCAAGATAACTTGCTAATGAAAGCTATGCTCTCCTCTTCTAAAACTGTATGGTCCATGGTAAATTCCAGGGTGGAGCTTCTAGATAATCAATGGTGACCTTCACCCTCAACTCTGAAGAGTAAAGTAAAATACGATGGATATCAATGAGCATTTTTTATTCATTGATTTATTCAACAATTATTAAACATTTCCTAAATGCAAGGCAGTATGCCAGATGCTATAAATAAGAAATGGAAAACTTACGAAGATAAATAATACTAGTTAACTACTAAGTGCTAAGAACTTTACATGAATTATGTTAAATCTTGTGACACTCCTTCAGGTATTAGTATTCTCCTCATTTTACAGGTAAAGGAACTAAACCTTAGAAAGACTGAATAAATTTTCCAATGTCTCATTACTCACAAAGTGGCAAATTTAGGATCCAAATCCAGGGATATCATATTACAGAAATAAAAGATTTTGTAGAAGAAATGACATCAAATTGGGCTTTGAAGTATAAACAAGTGCATTAGTCAACGTATACTATCATGTGCTATGGTAACAAACAATCCCCAAATCTCAACAACAATTTCTTTTTCCCTCCTGTATTGCATGTCCATTGTGGTTCAGCTGCACATCTCTTTTATTCTGCAACTAACTTGACAGAATAGGACCTATGTGGAACACACATGTCTGATGGCAGAGGAAAAAGAATAATGACAGAACCATGTAATACTTCATAAAGCTGCTGCTCAGAAGTGACTTAAGTAACTTTCCTTCACATTTCATCAGTCAAAGCAATTTACAGGTCAAGTTTGCCATCACTGGAGTATGGAGGTAAAATTCTCTTATGGGGAGAGGTAGCAGTTCTTGGGAAATCTATTACAGCAAAGTTTAGACAAGTGGAAATGAGGAAGAACATTCTAAATAGAGAAAATAACTTGACTTCAATCACCATACAAAGTAACCGTTTATGTATTTATGGCAAGTGGAGTTTCAAGTCAATATCGAACATTATTTAAGAGGTTCAGAAAAGGACAATGGTTTGGAAATATTTGTAGGCTGATCTGACAGAGTTTGTTTAACAGGGAGGCAGTTGAATAAAAGGGGAAGAGGAAAGAGAGACTGACTCAGGCTTGCAGAAGAATAGAAAATTTTCCCTCTCCTACTGTGTGCCTAAATGTCTGGCAATAATATCTATACAATTTAGATAGTGACACCAAACACCCCCATCTAGTTTCTGATCTACTCTCATGACTTTGAGCTGGGCTGGGCATTGAAAGCCACCTGTCTATGCTCACAGCCCTCAGGTCTGAGTAAATTGGCCACTCACTGTCCACAGCATTGAAGTAAGAAAGGCAATTCTTCTATTAACACCCTTTTTTCTCTAAAGCAACCTACACAGCTGAAGTGATTTTCCCTTGGAGAGCAACTGAGCTCCTGAAGGGTTGAGATTGCCTTAAGGTTACTTTCTGAGTTTGATCCTAGGATCAAGAATAAAACACGGCTGTTTTCTCTAATTTTACAGTGAGCTTTCATTTCCAAGGAGACTTCATGTAAGCTGTTCATACAATGCCAAAATATCCTGTGAATATAGTGGAAATGTTAGGGAAATAGAAGGTTGGTTTTGACATAAGGTAAATCTGTGTTATCTACCTGGTGACTGATGACCTGGGATGAACTTCAACTCACCTTACCATGTTAACAACTCCTTTAACAAAATCAAGACCATCTCACTTAGAACTTTTCAAATGTCCTGCAATAGCTTAGGTATATTTTAACACATTAGAAACCAAAAAAACCATAAAGTTTGTCATTAGAAAATCACCTGACTTCTTGGAAGTTCCATGGTCTTATTTGAAAGCAGCAAAATTGAGACTTAAGGCTACGTACCCTGGGTACCATTTTTATCCTTTTTGTTTACATGAGAGAGAAGACCCCAAAGTGTATGCCGCTTTGAGAAAGGTTAGTTAAAAATTAACTGTCCAAAATCTCAGTGATCAAACAAAAGCAGAAACCATTTCACATAAACTTCTAAAAAGAAGGAAGTAATATTAGAGGGAAAATCAAATGCCTAGGACATTGAAATGTCCACACCCTCTTCTTCAATCCGAGAGGAATTGCTTTGGATAAATGATGATTGTGACAGACCATTGGGGGAAACTTTTCCAACTCTAAGACTTCCCTCGAGCTTACCAAACAAGCAAAGCATTTGAAAAAGAAAAAAAAAAGTAAAGTAACAATAACAACAACAAAAATGGCCTTTTCATCTGAGGCCCTCTGAACCTTACTCACAGAACAGTGTTCAAATCACAGAATTTTTAGATGTGTATTTAAACTAGAAATTCTATACCTTTGACTTGAAGGAACCCTCAGAAATACCATTTCAAAGCATCTTCAAGGTTTCCCAGTGAGCTCCAAGCCAGTGGATTTCAAACATCTTCCCCTATGTCCCTGGATGAGGAGAGAAGGGAAAGCCAGGATTCTCAGAATCTGTTGTGTCTCTCCATCTCTTCCATCAGAGTGTGCTGCTTTTATATGTAGTATTATATATTGAACTTTCATGAACTGTTTCTCTCGAAGAATGAACTCTAGTGCTTTGGGGAAACAAAACAAAACAAAAAACTTTGAGAACCACTGCACCCAGCAGGAGAGATTAAAGAGAAAGCCTAACATGGCAACAGGGTCCATTGCCCCTGAGCTCCACCAGGCTTTCAGGAGCAGGGAGGGTAGGAGAGTGGTAAAATAATCCTCAGGAACAAAGGCAACAGGGAGGAGGAAAGAAAACAAATTCACCACCACGTTGCTCTTGCTGCACTCAAGCAGGCTCTGGCAGCAGCTTAGAAGGGTCCTGTTCTTTGCTAAACATTGTAGGAACCCAGCTGGGCTTGTCATACCCACTTAATAGCAGCACTTTAAGAAAGTGTTGTCATTTTCTTGTCGTACTCATTTCTCTACCCTCTATTATCTTTTCAAAATCATATTACAAAATATTATGAGCTTCCTGTATCAGACACTCTGGGTCTTAGTCACTCAATTATTAAAATTGTATGATTTTTTAAATTGCCATTATGTGTGGGCTGTCTTTACTGAAGCGACAAAGCAATTGAGTTAACCCAAATGGTGCTATGATTGCAGGATCAGAACATGGAAAATTATAGCATTGAAGACAGAGGAAAAAAAAACAGCTATTTCATATCTGTGCCAATAAAATCCTGGGAAACTCACCATGACACCATTATGTTAGACAGAGCAGAGCAAATGCTCCCAACGTATTACCATGCTGGGTCATAGAAAAACAAAATCATTTAGGGTTGTTAGTTTTATACCAAGTTCCTCGTCTATAGTAAACGAGGCCCTCTGGTAATGTGATGTGCTCCATGTGACACAACAAGGGCAATTCCGACCTGCTGTCAGCCGTTTCTCATTTCACCTGTGCCTGTCACCACACAGTCTGCATATGCCTGCTGTCAGAGCTGCCTCTCTCAATGAAGAACTGAGAGCAGAGCTCCATGCAGCCTGGGCTGTGCAGGAGTCTTCCATGGGTCAAGCTGGCTCTGTGATATCCACTCTCCTGGCCTGATGAGCTACTGACAAAGCCAACTTGAAAAGGAGGTGGAATTTACAGGTGCTGCCCCAGGCTGATTTTTTTTCCAGAAGCCAAGCAACAACTCCATTTCCCATCATTCCGCAGATAATAGTTAGTATATGATCTGTAGAATGGGAACAAGGGTCCTGGCTCCCTTGTTTCTCCAATATAGACATCTGTGCTGGGCTCACCTAACGTTAACTTGCACGTTCAGCCTAAACCCAAACTATGGAGCCACTCAGGTTGCTTGTCAGAGAGGATGATCTACAACAGTTCAGTCTAGGAACTTAAACACCAAAAGTGGTACATGGGATATAAAATTGGAGAAAGGCTAGGTACAGTGGCTCCAACACTTTGGGAGGCCAAGGTGGGTGGATTGCTTGAGCTCAGGAGTTTCAGACCAACCTGGACAACATGGTGAAACCCTGTCTCTACAAAAAATACAGAAATTAGCTGGGCATGGTGGCATGTGCCTGTAGTCCCAGCTACTCAGGAGGCTAAGGGAGGATTACTTGAGCTCAGGAGATGGGGGCTGCAGTGAATGAAATCATGCCACTGTACTTCAGCATGGGGCAACACAGCAAGACCCTGACTCAAAAAAAAATACATACATAAATACATACGGAGAGAGATGTCCCAATAACCACGACAATTGAGTGTGATAAAAACTCTGATGATATGGTTTAGATTTGTGTCCCCACCCAAATCTCATATCAAATTGTAATCCCGAGTATTGGAAGAGGGGCCTGGTGAGAGGGGCCTAGGGAGGACTTCCTCCTTGCTGTTTTCATGGTAGTGATGACAAGATCTGGTTGTTTAAAGTATGTAGCACCTCCCTCTTCTCTCTCTTCCTTCTTCTCAGGCCATGTAAGCTGTGTCTGCTTCCCCTTTGCCTTCTACCATGATTGTAAGTTTTCTGAGGCCTCCCCAATTATGCTTCCTGTACAGCCTGTGGAACCATGAGCCAGTTAAACCTCTTCCCCAGGTGATTCTTCATAGCAATCCAAGAATGGACTAATATGTCTGGAGTCCATGCTCATCCAAAGGACACAGCACAGTGCAACCCAAATTACTCTTCCTAGGACAAACATAATACTAGCCTTGCCAGATGTTTTTAAGATATCAGACACAGAGACTTTCATGTGAAGTGAAATTTGTTTAAGTTGCCAATGCTCTCTGTTTTTGAAAGCAAAATATATTTGTTCATGACATTAATTTCCAATTAATGCTGTAACAAATGATCACAAAATTAGTAGTTTAAAACAGCAGAAATAGGTTATCTTAAAATTCTGTAGATCAGAAATCTAAATTTTACTCCTGGGACTAAATCAAACTGTTGGCAGGGCTGTGTTCCTTCTAGAGGCTCTAGGAAGCAACTGGGGTTTTCTTGTTTGTTTGTTTGTTTTGTTTTATTTGTTTGTTTTCCAATTTCTAGGGGCTATCTATGTTCCTTGGCTAATGGCTGTTTCTCTCATCTTCAAATCTAGCAGCAAAGCATCTTCTAATCTCTCTCTGACTCTGACACTCTGGTTTCTGTCTTATAAGGACACTTATGATAATAATGGGCCCAACTGGATAATCTAAAATAATCTCCACATCTCAAAATCTTCAATTTAATCACATATGCAAAGTTCCTTTTGCCGTGTAAGGTAACAAATTCACTAGTTTGGGGGATTAGGGTGTGGACATCTTGGGAGGCCATTGTTCTGCCCATCACACCACCATTTTGCAATGTTCTAGAAACTTTAAAGAGCTCAGACACTTGTCCTTAAGTCAGCCTTGAGCTGGTTCTCTTGCCTTTTATTTAATAACTAGATTCTAGTATCCATAATCATGTCTTTATTCTCTGCTCCCAATCTCCTTAACAACATTGCCTAGCTTTAAAGGTTCTACAGTGATAATCTTGATCCATAGTGCAGGGTTGAGGTCACACTGGTTAACAGGATCTCAGACTTCAAACTCTTAGTACTAAATTTGTCTACACTGCCTGGATTACCTCCAGAACCGTCTTCTCCTCCCTTTACTAAATAAATCCCTGTCCTAGGAGTTGTAGCTTCGTGTTTTTGCGTTCTGAAGTCAGTTACTCTCATCTTCAAAGCTTTGAAATTACGTATATTTTGTAAAGGATTATACCTTTTCATTTTGCAGACACTCATTAACTATCACTTGAGAGCTATAATAGAAACTAAGATGGAAGCCTGGGCCTGAGAAGTTGCCATGAAGATGGAAAAATGAGATGTTCAGAGAGCTGCTCCAAAGATACAGATTTTACTGCCTTTATCACATTGACTAGGTGGACCCAGATTTTGACTACAGTTTTCAGAATGAAAGTATTACAACAGTAGATTCCTAGGCATGTGTATATCTCTTCGAAACTAATGCAGGATCTTGCTTGGACCTCCCTGCTTATAGCAAAATCCTAGTCTCCTCTCAGGAAAATGAGGAAATGCAGAAGCTAAGCAAAGACCTGATTCCTGCAAGGGCAGAGAAAAAACAGTAAGCATTGCCGATGTGAGGTTTGATTTTCCCCTCCTAGTGGTGAAGAGTTTACTAAAAATTGAAGCCCAAGGCCATGGTATTTAATTTAAGAGTGCTGGATTTCCAGAGTGATTGAGGCCATAGCAGAATTTAACTTTGCCTAGGGATGGACAGCATCCTGCCTTCCCAGTCAGAGCAGGAGACTGAACCTTAAGTAGAGGCAGCTCCATACCATTTTCTCACTTTCTCTCCCTTCCTTCTACCATCCTTCCTCCTTTCTCTTTCCTAAATTTTTTCGTTGGGAACTTCCTCCTGTCTACCTGGGGGGTAGGAGTGCCTAATTGACAGGGAACATTTGTATTTGTATTGTCTCCATTTGAAAGTTGGTTTTGTTAGATGGCCTTTGACCTGTAGCCTGTCACTCAGAACATAGTTGTGCTTTCTTGGAAGAGCCTGTTCAACCCCATGAATATTCTTTATCTCATTCAGCCTATGTGTACAAATAGCAAAGATTATACAGAGACCATCACAGAATGCCGGATTCTGTGCTGCATCTGCCCCAAAGACATGTTTGGCTGCATTGTTTTACTTAACTGACAATGCTTTGAAAATCAAGGCATTCCACAAGAAAATTCAGACAACCACTCTCTCTTAAAGCCTTCAAAAGATCTGGCTTACCTGGGTCTGCAGTTTCACAGACAGAACACATCTACAACTAAGGAGCAGCTTACTCTTTAAACAGGTGCACCTCCTCTAGCTTAGCCCAGCAACCTGACTACCCCAGTAGGCATTTGAGTTTGTAACCCATGTGGTATCATGCAGTAAATAAATGTATGGAATCTGGCTGGCCTACATCTGATTCTTGACTTCATATGTAACAGCTTAGGCTATTCTTGACTCTGCATGTAACAGTTTAGGCTTCTGAAGGCACTACTAAAGCCACTGGTAAGGAATCAAAGCCCATTTCCACACAATAGGAGATTCTAAATTCTTTTACTGCATCTGAATATTCTTGCAGTGAGGATTTCTAAAAACAAGCTGGCCATCGATTGGTTCTTTGAGATCACTTTGTCATCTACAGATTAGTGATTTAAAATTGCTTCTATTTTCAATTATATTTATTACATCTGGCCCACCTCCAGTGTTCCATGATGTGGCACCGTGAGTGGGCTGTTGCTTTTTCTGTTTAATACTTGCAAACTCATAGCATGGCCAAGATGATCATTTAGTAGTGAAGGATACAGTAACAGGGCCAGGTCACCTCACCCATACCACTCCTGGTGTCAGCTTCCTGGGGTATGGATTCCATTTCAGACACAGCATCTGTTCAATATCACTTTCAATACAGTCCTAAGATGCAGGAGAAACATGTTAGTGCCAGATAGATGTTTAAAATTTAAAAAATAAATGTTCTCAAGAGACTGTTCATTGAGCCATTTTATTTTCAGGATGCACAGGAAATGTTTGTCTTACCAATTTGAAATAAATGTAATTGACCTTTTAAACACAGAATCTGAGTGATTTAGAGAAAAGAGAGAGAAACAGTTCAGCCTAATCTTATTAGAATGAATAACAATGGTGACTCTTCTATAAGACCTTCAGCTAATAAAAGCAGAATGTCCCTTCTAATGGTTGTTAAAAGACTGGATATATAGATATATGAAGATAGAAGAATTAGTAGCAGGAGTCCAGTTACCGTATCCCAGGGAGAGACCATGAGAGGAGCATGACATTGCTAGGCAACGCTGTGCAGTTAAACAAGTTTTCACTGGCTCAGTGTGGTGTAGTAGGTAGGAAGCAAAATTCAAGAAAAGCACAGGGAAAAAAGAATGACATTGTTTATTTTAATAGGATAGGGATGGAGGGAACAAAGGCAGATATACGAGTTAGTCACAGTCAAATTTTCTAGGATATGAATGTGAATTCTAGAAAAAATAAGAATTCTAGAAAATTTTAAACATTTATTTTACCAAATTAAAGATAATTTTTTAAAAAATAGGGTTGGAGGCATTATGCTTTATATACATTACATTATGGTAAGAGTAGTCGTGCTATTTTAAAGATAAGGAATGAAGTTCAGAGAGATAGGTTCAAGTACCCAGCATTTGATACTAGAAACAGAAGAAGCCAGGATTTGAATACACTCCTGTGTGATGCCAGAGCTCATGCTCTTTCCATTATTCCATCCTGGGGTTCTTTTACTGAAGAATAATTCCTTAGATTTCCTGAGTCTTCAGTTGAGGTTTCCAACAAAGCCACATATTTTTTCAAGGAAAACACATTGGTGCAAATATTTATTTGTTTTATTTAATCATTCAACAAATACTACCTCTTCTCTCCCAAGCACTGTTCTAAATGCAGCAACTACAGTGGTGAAAAAATGAGTTCCCTGCCCTCTTGGGTTCAAGTGGAATTTGGAGAGACTAGCAATAAATGAGGGAAAAATAGATTATAATATTTTAGGTGGAGATGAGTGCTATAAAGAAAAATACAGCATGATGGGGAATAGGGTGGGGTAGGTTAGGCAGACATACACAACCTCGCTGAGACATTATCAATCTACATTCATGTCTAAGGAAGACTGGCCTATAAGTTTGTTTGTTGTTTGTTTTTGCTATTATTCTGTTGTATTTATGTATGTATGTATTTTTTCATTTGCTTGTTTTTGCATTTCTACTTCAAGGAATTATAGCAATGTGTTTCTTTTCTAATTTATTGATTTCATCCTGCAAATGCATTACCCTTCCCAAATGAATATACTGAAACTAGGACTGGGAGTTCTTTGAGAGGACCTGCCTTATGTTAGTCATTGCCTCTTAATTGGTGCCTTGCTTCCATTCTTACCAATGAACCTTTGTTCTCCACACAGTCATCAGGGTCATGGCATCCACAGCATTCTTCTGCATGAAACCCTCCAATGTACCCCATGGAACTAAGAAGAAAATCTGCTCTCCTGAATTTGGTGCCATGATCTAGCTCTCATCACCCCTCTAGTCTCATCTTGTACTTTTTCCCTGTGTCTTCTACCCTATTATTAGTCACTGCTATGATTAGAGGTTTTATTGTAACAAGGGGATATCATTGAGCTCATATCTAAATTGGTCATCTTAAACATCTTTCCAAGCTACTTTTTCTTTACTCTTCTAGTAAAAAAAATCCTAGGGAGTAAAATTGGAATTCAGCATTCTATCTCTCCACCCTTACTTCTTACCTCCCTCTTATCACATAACATTCTTGCCACCCAAACTAACATATCATATATGATCTATTCACACTTCCCAATCCCCCTTCATTCTTTTATTTCTGCCTCTGAGACAGTTACCAACTCTCTGCCTCTCCAATTTCTAATTACCTATGTCTTATCTAATTTTAAAATATATCTGGCTCAGTTATTACCTCCTCCAATAAAATCTTCTTTGATTATCTCAAAGGAACAGAAGTTCTCCCCATCTCTCACATGTTACATCTCACTTTCCAATTTGTATTGTAATTTTCTGTATTTGTCTTGGTAGCTACTGTGCTAAATAACCCCATAATTTCAGTGGCTTAATAAGATAAAGATTTATTTGTGGCTCATGTCATAATTCAGTGTGACTCAGTGGGGATGGGGCTGGGGGAAAAGACTCCAGGTTTCCCTGTTATTTAGGATTCCAGGTTTCCCCTCAATCAAGTAACTGTGCCATCTCCTTGGACTCCTCCAAAGGACCCTCTGAATTTGAGTAGTAGCAAGAACAAAGGGCATAAAGAAGACCATACCCACTCAGCAACCTTGGCCTAGGAGTGACACACATTTCTTCCCACTTTCCATTCATGAGAAGTGGTCACATGTCCTTACCTCAGGAAGAGTGAGCTGGGAGGATAAGCTAGCAGTGCACCCAGAAAGAAGAGAAAGTGTGTTTGGTGAGTACCTAGACAGTCTGCTAGTCTCCTAACTACAGATTTCACCAGAATCCCCCCAAAACCCATCGTATTGTCTTGAATAAAAATATATTCAATATTTATCCCCAAAATGAAAAATTACGATGGTAAGAGGACTTTTGTGATAAACCTTTCATTTCCTATTCTCTAGTCCTGCTGCTTCTGTATGCCTCAGATTTCCTATCCTTCCACATGGAGAAAGTTTGATTTCTAGCTTTCTAATTAATTATGTCCTTCCAGTATGGGCAATAGAGTCAGCACCATATGCAGATATTCCCTGAGATCTCTTTCCCTTGTCCCCTGCTATGGTGCCTCAAATGTATATGTTAGAGTCAATCACTCAGTTATGGTGGCTAGAACCAACATCACACAATCATATTTCTGTGAATTACCAGGATGTAATAAAATTAAAAATTAATAACAAATGATTTTTATATAAAAGACAAATATCACTAACTTATTCTTTGGTAAAGGAAAAATCATGAGAGAAATTTTATAACAATTTGAACAGAACTCAATAAAAGCACTATATGCAACAATCTGTGAAATGTAGCTGGAGCAGTACATAGAAGAAAATGTATAGCTCTGAATACATTAATTGGGAAACAAGAAATATGACAGAAAGAAAACAACCAGGATGTTGAAAGAGACAGTCTGTGATAATGATAGGGGGTAACGGGAAGTGAATAAGGCTGCATAATCGACATGTTTGACTATCCCATAAATCAAGTGAACAGTATGGAAAGTAGCTGAGTGTGAACCACCTTACTCAGAAGTCCTACCTGCCAAATTAAAGTGTCCTCCGGCAGGAGGCTGTGGGGTATATTTTGGAAAGTACAGCTGGGGAGGGTCAGATTATGTCATAGCATAACAAATATCCCCAATCAAGAATTAGTACAATGAGAAGCACCTTGTAGAGCTTCTGAAGAACATAAATAAGCAATTGAGAAAGAGGAAATAAGTATAAAAATAACAGAGATGTTCTTAGCATCATGAATAAAACTATAAACCACTTGACAGTCATATTGAACTATATTTTTAAAAATCTAGATGAAATTAATAAATGTATTGAAAAACATACAAAAGTCAAAATTAGCATAAAAAGAAATAGAACCCATGAATATGCCAAATCATTCAAAAAATATGACAGAAATTTAAAAATTTCCTTCTCTACCAACCCTCCTACTACCACCTAAGACATTTTAGGCCTGGAGAGTTGCATGGGGTGAGTGTAGCAAACAATATAAAAACAGATAACCACCATATGTTGTTCCAGAAAATGTAAAAGCAATAAAAGTTATCTAACTCATTTTAAAAGCCAGTTTCACCTCTATATTAAAACCAGATAAGTTCATAATAAGGACAAAAATTTAAGCCAATTTTACTTATATAATAGATACAAAAACAATCCTGGGAAAACTAACCAAATTTAATAGTATACTTAAAAAAATTATGACAAGATTTATTTTAGAAACTCCTGGATGGCTCAGTATCAAATAAACAATGTAATTTACTACATTAGCACTACAGAAGACAGTTCATATGGTTACTTTAAGAGATGCAGAAAAAATGCTTGATAAAATTAATACATTTTGTTTTATAAAAAATTCATAGAAACAAGAAATAGAAACTAATAATTTGATTTAAACAATAATAAGGATAATAATAGCCTACCAAGAACCTAGGGAAAAACCATTATGATAAATTCTTAAATTTATATTTTTTAAAGTTAGGAAGAAGAAAAAGATGTGTGCTATCATTTCAGTTGTTTGACGTGATACCAGAGGTCCTGACCAACACAATAAGATGACAGGGAGAGAGAGAGAGAGAGAGAGAGGAGAGAGAAGGAGAGAAACAGAGATAGAGATGGAAGGAGAAAGAGAGAGAGAAAGATAAACATAGTGGAAAGGAAGACACAATGTTGTTACTATTTTTTATTTTTATTTTTACTTATTGTTTTGAGCCAGGGCTTCACTCTGTCACCCAGGCTGGAGTGCAGTGGCACCATCTCGGCTCACTGCAACCTCCGCCTCCCTTGTTCAAATGATTCTCCTGCCTCAGCCTCCCATGTAGCTGGGATTAAAGGCGTGCACCACCATGCCTGGTGGCTGATTTTTGTATTTTTAGTAGAGACAGGGTTTCACCATGTTGGCTAAGCCGGTCTCAAACTCCTGGCCTCAAGTGATCTGCCTGCCTCTGTCTCCCAAAGTGCTGGGATTACAGGTGCAAACCACCATGCCCAACCATATAAGCTGCTGCATCCGATCTATTTTTTAAAAACAGAATAGTAAATTTCCATGAGGGACAGGGAGACAACAAGAAAATCCATAGCAGACCATTAGAATTCATAAGATTTGACCAAAGTAGCCAAAGACAAGATCAGTTCCCCAAAATCAGTAGCATCTGTCTTATCAGTCATAACCAGTAAATAACATGGCAATGAAAAAACAAACACGTGTAGGAATTAATCTAATAAAAGTGACCAAGACCTTTATGGAGAAAAACTTTAAATGTTTTAAAATGACTCATCTCTCTCCCCATAAAACTTGAATAAACAAAGAAATATACTTCTTGGAGGAGATAACAGCACTGTAAACTTGCTAACTTTAAACCAAATGACTATATACATTTAATGTAGTTCCAGCCTAAACAACACTGAAGACTTCAACAAGTTTATCCTAAAAATTTTTAATAAAAAATAAACATCCATTAATAAAACAATAACAAATCACAGTAATCAACAGTGTGGTTGTGATATAGACTCAACAAGTAGATCAATGAAACATGGTAGAAAACTTAGAAACAGATTCATTTGTATGAGACCCTACCCTATGGTAGAGATGGCATCAAAGATCACTGGCTGATGCATGAATTATTTAGATAATGATGTCAATAAAAAATGTTATATTTCCCACTTCATATTATGCATCAAAATTCACTCCAAATGGATTAAATGCCTAAATGGGAAAGGAAAAATTATAAAATGATAAAAATTGAGGTAGAAAATTATTTTTGTTACTTTGACAATAAGAAAAAGTTTCTTTATAAAGACTCAAAAGTCAAAAGCCATGAGCATAAAAACTAATGAATTTTCATAAAAATTAAAGATATCTGTTTAATGAACATCATTGTCAAAGTTGACAGATGAGTGGCACATTGGGACAAGATATTTGCAATATCAAAATCTGACAAGAATTTAACATCTGAAATATACAAAGAACTCCATAGAACCCACCAAAAAAAAAAATGGACAAAAAACACAAAGCTTAAATGGTCAAAATTTAAACTTGCACAGTTTGTGTGTGATTCAGATTTAAGATAAGTGAACAGGCATTCAGTCTCTATAGCACTTAGAAGAATCCTGAATAAAGCAATAATTATATTCCAATTTATACCCATAAGATTGAAAAAAATTTGGAACAATGGATATGTAAAGTGTTGCTGAGAATGTCACAAATCAGAAGAATTACTGATCTGCTACAGGGAGGGTAAACTGGTATATCCACTATGAAGAACAATGTGTACAGTCTAGCATTCCAGTTCCTGAGTATATAAGCCAAAGAAATTTGCACAAAGGTTCACAAAAGATCAGTCCAAATGGGATAGCAAATATGATCCTATCCTATATCTAGAGTGAGGAAACTGACATTTTTTAACAGTCCTAATGACCATCATCATTCACCTTTATTCTTCTTTCTACAAACAAAGTACCTTCCAATCTCCTTCAGATGGGGGAACTTAAAGGTCTTATCTAATCATGACATCAGTTTCTATTCACAATAGGATAGGATTTGCTGCAGTAACAAGCATTTCCCAAATCTTACTGACTTCTATTAGCAAAGGTTTATTTCTCATGTATACTACTAGAACAACACTGTGTGACAGGGTGGCTTTGATCATGGGAATCATCTTGAACTCAGGACACAGGCTAACAGAGCAGGAATTATCTGGAACATCGTTGGTTCCAGGTGAAAAGCCATCTGCAGACACAAAGACAAAGTACATGCTATACACACCTCCACCTGGAAGTGACATGTGTCACTTCTGTTCACTTTTCATCAACTAAAATAACTCATGCCACTAAGTCTAAGTCCAACATAGTAGAAAAATATTGTCCTCTATAAGAAGAGCCAATTAATATTGATGAACAGTGATAGTCTACCTCAGTGGATAATCACTGCAGCATTGTTTATAGAAGTAAAGAGTTCAAGTTATCCCATGTGTCTACCAAGAAGGGGAACAAATGAGTAACATGTGATATACTCATCTGTTATTTCATATGGCCCATAGAAATAATGATACATTTTAATATATCAGCAAAAATATATCTAAGTTTAAATATAAGAAAGAAATCAGAATTAAATACATAACAATATAATTTTTGTGTTTAAAAAATTCATTCACAAGGTAAGATATATTTTTCAAAGACAAATATACAGTAGTTCCCCTTTATTCATGGTTTTATTCCGTGCAATCTCAGTTACCCACAGTCAACCAGGAACTGAAAATATTAAATGGAAAATTACAGAAATAGACAATAAGTTTTAAATTGTGTGCCACTCCGAGTAGCATGATGAAATATTGCATTGTCTCACTTGGACGTGAATCATCCCTTTGTCCAGCGTATCCACGTTGTATGGGCTACCCACTCATTGGTCATTGAGTAGTCATCTGGTTATTACAACAGAAAAACACTATATATATATATATATGGCTTGGTACTATCCATGGTTTCCAGCATCCACTGGAGACCTGGGAAGGTGTCCACTTCAGATAACAGGGCATTACTGTATATCCAAATAAATATATGGAAGACTCTCTCTCAAAACAAAACAAAACAAAACAAAAAAAAAACATGCCTTCCAATGATTGATGATAGTGTTCTATGTACTGAATATAATCAACTCAATTCTGTTCAACAGGTGTTTACTAACAAAAACTTCTAGGTCTCCGTTCAAGTGAAAATATACAATTTCAGAGAGATAGTTTAAGACATTTTAATATTTAATACCTCACACATATACCACATATGTACATCTTCCACAATAAATTACTAGATATGACCTTGGCTCTATCAGAATCTTAAGGAAATGAGACATTGGGCAATATATGTTTTTTATAGGGGAGAGGAGTGTCATGAAAATGCCTGGCACAGGATGGGTGTTTAATAAGTAGTATTGGTTTTTGTACAAATAGTGTTTTGCTATGTATACATTACCTTATTTAATAATCATAATAAAGTAGATTATTTTAATTGCAATTTCATATATGAAGAAATGAATAGAGGGGGATGGTGAGTTGTTACAAGTGTGCACTGACAGTAAGAAGTCAAGTGATAATAGAAATTCTTAACTTGTGAATTCTTGTTTAGTTTTCATTTACCTCTTAACACTCAGTCTGACACAAGTAAAAAGAATTCTTTGCATCTAAGGAGAATGTGGCTTGAGTCTGGTATCACAAGAGCCTCTAAATAGCCCTCAATCCTCTTTCTTATCAGCTCTTCCCACACTAATGTAGTTAGATGGGCATACAAACAACTTCCAGAACTTTTCCTTTCTACGCTCTGTGAAACATTGCCTGGAAATACAATTTATCCTGGTGCAACTTTGCACAGACACAGACAGTAAAGGCAACATGTATAAGCAGCTCACGTAGTTCAGATACTGCCACACCCTAACAGGGGAAAAAAGGTGTATACTGCAGACTGTTAAAAGTCATGCTACCAAACTTTTTCGATACATAAGAAGTTTTTTTTTAACAGAGAATAAATACTTTTAAGGCAATATTTATGACAAAATGCTAAGCTAATTAGGCCACACAACATACTATAGGATGGCATATTATTTGCAAGGAACAAAAGATATATATTATCAAGCTGGGACCAAAGAAAGATTTGGTGTTTATTGGAGCATGAGAAAGCCTTGAATTGTAAATATGTAAGAGAGTAAGTTCAGGGCAGTAAACAAATTCTGCTCAGATAGCCACACTATGCTGAGGAGAAACCAAAAAACTGTAGGTTCAATTTAGTCCCTTGAAGTGTGCCACCCAAATCTCTAGTATTTAACCCAAAAAAGTTTTGAAACTACTCTTCTACATCAGAGGTTACAGAACTATAGACCATGGCTTGTCTTACAGGGTCTAAAAGCTGAGTAAGTACTTCATATTTTTAAAGAGTTGTAAGGAAGAAGATGGAGAAAGAAAAGAAAAAGTGACAGACAATAGGAGGCTCACAAGTGATAAAACATTTAGTACCTGACCCTCTACTGAAAAAGTATGCTGACCTCCGTTCAAAATCAATGAAGAAGTTAGTTGGCATGCTCCTACACTGGCAAGGAAAAAATGAGACACACCCCCCCTACAAGAAGACTAACACAGTTGTATAGTATCTCTTACCTAAAAAGCAGGACTCAAACACCTATAGCAAATTAATTAAAGTTTACTGCGGCACAGCTATACTCACTTGTTTACATGTTGTCTGTGGCTGCCTTTGAGCTGTAACAGCAGAGTTTAGTAGGCAAAAGTATTTACTATTTGTCCATTTAATATAAAGTTTTCTTGCTCTGCCATAAAGGACAAGTGGAAAACTTGCCACTCATTATGTGATGTCCCTTTTAGTACTGGTAGACTCTGACAGCTCAGAACTGAGGGACCTTTAAGCTTTTCCTAAAAGTTTTTTTGCCCATGATGGCTCTATTTCTTTTAGTGGTTTTGTGCTTCTAACTACTCCTGTTCTGTGCTCCATTATGTTGCTCTATTCTTTGATACTAGAAATGCAATTAACTGTGAAGCCACAATCCTTGTTGACAGACATCAGACTTTTGTTAATCACATGATTGGTAAAATTCAATCAGACATAGACAATGTCTACCTCAGGTAATAATCAATTAAGATTCTTTAGTTGAAATATTATGTGAATAAGACTTGCACTGAATAATTTCACTGTAGATAGACTGGTATGAGCGTATTGAGAAAGGTACTATATATATATACACATATATATGTATTTCTCACCTATACACACGTACATAAATACAATACAGTCATCTTTTCTACATGGATTTTGTTGAAGACAGTGTTATTTACATCACAATATTACATCACTGAATGTCTCCTTAAAGGGGTTTTTATGAAGACACTTGAGAAAAAATGTATTAGAATTTTGTACTTGGAATGCATTTATTGTGTGCACAGTGTATATATTGTAAGTGATTGTTCTAGGCATTTATTTATCACCTCAGCTCTAAATTCATCATTGCCTGTTCTGCAAAAGTGTATCTAGGCCTTTTAAATGTTTCCTTTGCTTGCCATTGTTACACTTTGTCAGTAGAAGGCATTGGAGGGGCATTGTGGGAAGAAGGGTTTTGCTTTCTAGTTCCTGGTTTGGGTTTTTGGTTCCTGGTAGGGCTGCCTTGACTATGTACGTCTCATCCATGTGAGCAGTTTTGTTTCCTGCAGGGGACCCCATCACTTAGATAGGAAAAGAAGTGGATTTCTCCAAAGATGCTGAGAGGAAAATAATTACCAAGGAATAAAGTAAACCCTATTTTGTGGTATTGTTTCTCCCTGTAAGATATACTCTGGTTACAACAAATGAGCCAGCTGTCAAAGCAACACTTATTCCTTTACCTTTCTTGCTGTTGGCTCTTTGGGAAAGGACATGCCAAGCAACCTTTTAAGATCACCAAATTCAGCAGCAGTGTAGCTGTAAGTTCTGAGTCCTGTGCTTGAGAGAAGACATCAGGAGATTGGAGCAGCCCTGCATACTTCTACCTCTAAGCCATAAATTTAAAACCAAGCACCAACTCATAATCAAGAACAAGGATATACATCTAATCATGTTTAAATAGTAAAAATGGGAAATACTGTAAATGTTCAACACAATTAGTCAAATAAATCATGGTCTCTCCCCACCAGACACTGGCATACCATCACTAAGAATGAAATCACGGAGGAATATTGAAAGGCACGAAGAAATGATCTTTACCTATTATCAGATTAAAACAAAAGCTTTTCTGAAGCAATAAATACAAATTTTATTTTTTAAACATATTTATACCCACAGATATACACATGTGTACTAACACCATGCATATACACATAAATAGGAAATGCGTGGAGGATTGTTTTCTCTGGTTTAGGAGTGATTTATAATCATTTGTGCTTTTCTGGAGAGGTTTTCAAACTCTGTATAGTGAACTTGAATTATTTCCATAATTAGAAAAATTCTCCTCATTTTAAAGGCACAGAAATAATTGAATTCTGACAAAATTTCCAAATTCAGGGAAAAATCACAATCCCTGGTATAGCTATGGAATAAAAATGTTCCCTTGCTTTGCTTTCTTGGTATTCATTTCTTAAAATATACACCTTGATCAAGACTGGTCGCTGATCTCATCAACAAAAAGTGATCCACCAAAATCCAAGGGTTTAATCAATTAGTTTGAGTTAATCAGTAATTCAAATATGTAAGTCCCTGAAAGTACAGACATCATGGAGATGGTTTCATCCAACAAATGGATGGATATAGATTACATAGCTGATGCCAGTGATGATGGTAGGTAGTTAGACATAGAAAGACATGCAATAATATAGTTGACATGGGCTATAAGAACAAAAACTTAATATTTTCTAAAAGAGCTTCATCTCCATGGAGGCAGTGCTGCATTTACCTAATGTGGTATTTTCATCTATGAAAGAAAGATAAGATAGCCATGGAAATGGGTAAATGAATGCTAATATACATAGACAGAATATAAAACCACTTAGATTGCTCTTGATGTAAATTGGTTTTGGGGGATTAAAAAGATATGCAGGATTCTCTGTGTCTATTGCTACTTGTTGTTTGATTATCTGTTTACCTGGAAACTAATATTATGCAATACTGAAAGGAAGCTAAGCGTTTCAATTATTACTAAATTTTAATTTAATAACAATTAATTGTGAAATATTATTACTACTACCATTTTTCAAGTGTTCACAGTATGTCAGGTATTTTAATAAGCATTTAATCAATACCATCTAACTTAGTGTACTCAACTTTATGGTGAGGTAGGCATTATTATTTTCAGAAGAGGAAACAGGATCAGAGAGATTCAGTGACTTGCTGAACATCACACGGTAAGTATCTGAAGCAATATTCAAATACAGATATTCCTGATTCACAAATCTGTTCTCCTTTCACTGTCTTAAACTTCTGATTTTCACATGGCTCAGTGGTTTGGGGTGGTCTTGAAGATACGAAACCTAGTTATGTGAGTTCCTTAAGTTCAAGGATATGAGGATGATTGGCAGAAATTAGAGTTATCAAGGATTTTATCCGCATTGGTCGAACAAATAAAAGCATGACACAAAGGAAAAGATAGTATAGAAAATATAGTCAGACCCTCCTCTTGTTTTCTAGGTCCATGGGAGCTGGGATGGATGGTGGTTTTTGTCATCATTTTAGAGTATAGCAGTGATAGCATAGAATTATATAGTAATCAGTTGCTTTATAAAATCAGAAGTTTCTTGAAGAGATAGCTTCAGATAATCCTTTTCTGCTTAAAGTAGAGTAAACACCACAGTTGAATGAAAAGCACAAATGCAGTTAGAAACCAGCAATTTCAGTTGTGAATTTGCCACTTAGTATGTAAAACAGGGAAATAAATAAACAGCTAAAAAAACTAGAATTATAGGAATAGTTCTATAAGTTGCTTAAGCTCCCTTAGACTTAATATTCCTTCCCTGTCAAGAAGCAGTACAGATTATCTATTTTATCTACATTACAGAGTTTTTAAGAGAGACATAGTAAGTTTTGAAACATTGTAGACTGTATTAAACAATTTTTGTTAGAAATAATTTCTTCAGTTGAGGCCAATTTTTTAAATAACTTTTGAGTTTTTCTTTCATTATTACAAAAATAATATATATTCATGGTCCAAACTATGAAAGTTACAGAAAAAAAAATTCTAAATCTCTTATTTAGTGGCATTCTAGAGCTGCACTGTAGTCGTTCATTCTGAAAGTCAATTGTGCGCATGTCTTTAGAATGATATGTTCAGTGATGTTATGTTGGTAGCTTTAAATAAACCATGATGATATCATTTACACGATGGAAATTGGTAGATATTACCAAGCAGGGCTTTCTTTTTTGGAAACGGTCGTTATATATTTGTCAGTACACCGCTGCCCACAATTCTACAACTTTGCCAATTTGGTAATTTAAATCAGATTGCTATCCTTTAAGTAAGTCAAAAATTGAAGGAGATTTAAAATAAGCAGATAGTCTGCATTCAGCCTTTAATGTGTCATTCTCCAAATGAGAAGATAGAGTCTGAATAAATGAGAAAACATGCTTTATAAGCCTTTACTGCAAAGACCTGCATTGTTTTATGTCTTTTGCATTATTTGGGCATGTAATAGTTTATACAACCCTTGTGGTTTTCTCTCTCTCTCTCTCTTTTTAAGAATTTAACCACCAAATGCCAACAGTCATAGATCTTTAGAGGCTTTGCCTGTGCTTATGTTGTTTCATTAATGTCTCCTTCTTAATGAGAGCATTTCTAATCTCTACATAGATGGCCAAGAAGTAGAGTTATTGGCCTTCCCCTTAGACATTTGAGTTCCTCTTCAACTTCCTAATTATGTATAGTTCCAAGACACTACTTTGGTAGTAAAATAGGACCAGGAGTACCCACCCAGCTTGCCTTTTATCATCTTATTTTATGGAACTATTTTCTGCTTTCACGACGCTTGAACATCAGAAGCTAATTTTTTATGGATTTCAGAAGTTCAATGAGGACTTTTGAAACATAAGACTTATTTTCTCCATACTTACCCATGTTCAGTCAATATACACAAACATTTTAAATGACATTTTGTCCACCAGAGGGCACTCATATTGTTCCAAGTATAGAGCTAAGGATTATGGCAATTTGAGGAGTTGGAGAAATGAAAAAACCCCCAGGACTCATCAAGTCTTCACTAAATGCCGAACAGAGCAATACAAAGCAATGTTTTATTTCACTTTATTTCCACTCCTCCCATATTCGTACACCCCCCCCACCCCCTGCTATATACACCAAAAGAATCTGGACAAGTATATTTCTCAATTCACAAAAGAAGTGGGGGGAAAAGGGAGAGAACAGGGTGAATTTCTGCATTCCACATTTTCAAGTACCAGCTTTGCAAAAGGGCATATTTTTCTTTAAAAAGTGGGTGTATGGAGAGTGTGGAAGAATAACAAGAAATTGATTTTCATAAAGTTACCTCCTTTGTGCTTTAAAATGATACATCTCAACTTGTTTTCCAGTATGAAGCTGATGAACTGCATGCTTCAGATGACACAGCTTCTGCCCTTCTCTGGGAACTTGACACTTCTTAAGCACTAGAAAATCCAGAGGCTGCCACAAGGCTGCGGTCTAGTGTGTTGACAGCCTCAGCCACAAGTTATTCTGACTTCTCACAAAAGCAAAATAAACTTGTGATTTCTGAGACATGTTGTGTACCTCATTAGTGGTTTCAACTAAGTGCTGTTTATTGATCTTAAAGTCTTTCTCTTCTCAATGTAAGCAGATTTCCACCTATGTCTTCATCCTTGCTGAACATTTTAGGATTATGAACCCGCTCCATTCATGGACCCTAGTAATTGCTAAATTTAAGCCATTGCACCTGAAGTAAGGATTCTACCTCATTCCAGTTATACTACTCTTCCATGTCAAACATTTGCCTCATGACATTTTGTTTCCTACAGGGCATTTTTGTTCATACATTTCAAAATTAGACAGATTAAAAGATGCATTACAATATTTCTGCTTCAGAATGGCTCACCAATTAAAAGTCTTAGCATTTTCTCTATTTTAAAGAGTGCTCAGTTAAGCCAACATAGAATGATCTGAAATCTAGCTTTCAATATTTAGTACCTATGTAACACAAACAAACATATCACAAGTACTATACTAATGGAAGGAAAAAAATAAGGTTTTTGTCCATTTGGAAAATCGTGGCAAAGTAATTACCAAAGAATGACTAATAAATATTCATAAACCTGATCTTTACAACATGGCCCAAAGTGCCAGGTACTGTAAAGTTTTGAAAAAATTGGACCGTTGGCACTGCAAAGACCAAAAGCAAAATTGACCTCCCTTCCCCAATTCACATTTGGGTTCAGTTTGCTCTCAGTAAGAAGAGCTTAACCAATCATGCTGACTTAGTCTCGGTTCAGATGGGAAAGCAGCAATGTTATATGAAAAGAGTAGGAAGAGGTGACTATTCCTTTAAGTCCTCCCCTGAGGGAGAAATGCTGTTTTATTATGTTTGGACAGTCCTTACATAATTGCTTAGTATTAGGGAATCGGCTGGTTTGTTGCTGAGTGGTGCCTATTGGGCTTAGATAGTCCCTTTTTGAAGTATGCAGTTTACTGGTCAGAAGCCTTCAAAAATAAAGTACATTATTACAACGGCTTTGTACTGGGTAAGATTAAGCTGAAAAGAAATAACTTTCTTTCCAAAACATGAGATAAAATGCAGAAAGAATTTCATAATTCAGGTTTAACATGGGAAATATAGTTGATATAAAAGTTATTATATAATATAGGCAGAGAATGTGAAATAGGTACAAAATTCAGGAAAATGTAAAATAATCATGATTTACACTGAGTTTTTTTTTATGAATTTTTCCCGGGGATGCCACAGTTCACAATTACTTTGAAAGTCAGAATTTTTGTGGGTATATTATCTTCAAGTTTGAAAAGGTTTATTCCAGACAAGGAATTATGAAATAATGCCAGACCTGGAATTATCATAAGACTAAGTGTCACTTCACTGATGAGATAAAAATGCTAAGAAGGTCTCTATTAAATAACAGTAATGTTAGTAAGAAAATAGTAGCATATTTCATATCTGTTGCCTTGTTTTTAATCCCCTCAGTCCTAGTTAGCACCTACTTCTTTTGTCAGATCTTTGTTCAATTATCACTTCCTTGGGGAGGCCTTCAAATACCTCCTTGATTAAGTCAAATCCCTCTATAATATGCTTTCAAAGCACCATGCCTCTTTCCTCTAGGAGATAGCAAAGTTGCAATTTTCCATTTATTTTTATAGTTATTTTATAAATATCTATGCTCTCACTGTATTAATGCTCCACAAGGATATTGACTGTGGCTGGTTTTGATGTCCATGGAATCACCAGCATCTAGTATAGTGCCTAGCATGCAGGGGGTACTCAATGCCTATTTATTTATTAAATTATAAATGAATGGTCAAGTGAGGCAATGATAAAATTAATGTCATATTACAAAGTAGCTAACAAACTCAGAAAAGCCAGTTAGCTAACCCAAGATAACAAAGTCATTTAGTAACAGGGCTGGGTGGGACTCAACTCTGTGCTACTTTCTTTACCCAATGTGTCTTATAAGAAAAACTATGAGTCAAAGCATAATGCTTCAAATAAACACAACAAAAGGTAGAGTAACTAACTAAATTTGTTTTCCAACTAAGGTAGTAAAGTAAATTGAGTGTTCTTTGCTATTTGCACAAACCATCAGCAATATTCTGGGTGAAGAGCTATTTGCAAAGCTGAATTAAACATCATTCAACCAAGTGAAAATGTCTCCTCAGAAAATAGGTATGTATTTTTTGAAAGAGCTCAGAAAAGGATAGTATTTTATTTTGTTAAAAAAAAAAAATCTGCATCTGCTTAAACATTTCCATTTAAAAATAAGTATATCTGTTAAACAAAAACAAGGGTGTTGGTTTTCTTTGCTCATCTTTAAACAATGATGTAAACATTCACACATTTAATTTTCATCACTGATAATTAGAGTTTATTACAGAGGAGAAAATCATGAGTGAGAAAAGAGAATTAAGTTGCATAAAGTCTGTGTCAGGGCTTGCATTAGTCTGCTTGGACTGTTGTCACCAATACCACAGACTGAGTGGCTTAAATAACATTTATTTTATCACTGTTCTGGATGTTAGACCCCAAGATTAAGATATCAGCAGGCTTTGTTTCTTCTGAACCTCTCCCCTTGGCTACAAAAGGTTGTTGTCTCCACGTATCTTCATGTAATTCTTCTTTTTTCTAGACCTGGGTCAAAGACAAAGAGAGAATCTTGAGAAGAGCAAAAGAAAAGCGACTCATGTAACAGGGACTCTCGATAATGCTAACAGCTGATTCCTCATCAGAAGCTATGAAGGCCAAAAGCAGTGGGATGACATATTCAAACTGCTAAAAGAAAAATTAAAATAATCATAAAGAAATGCTATGAGCAATTGTATGTCAACAAATTAGGTTACCTGGATGAAATGAACAAATTTCTAGAAAGACACAAGCTACCCAAATTCTCTCTGTAACCTTTAAGCCCTGTATGTTCTTGTCCTTACTTAATGTCCTTATCTCTCATTAGGCTCCCTTCAATTTACTGTATCTCAAATATATTTGCTCTCATTCAGTTCCTAACTTCAAGAACTACACAATGTTTTACTTCTTTACCATGGTGATTATTCCATTTTTAAGGACTCAGCTTAAATGCAATTTCCACAAAGACACTTTCTTAAAACCTTCACACTAAGTAACTACTCATTAAGGCAATACTAATGCTCTAACGAAGAAAATGTCTTTGACAATACCTTTCCCTCAAATACCTGTTGGGCTCCTTGGTAGGCTTTTAATCTAGTTACTAATCAGTTCCATGTGCTAGTGACTATGCCCAAGGTTATTTCCTAGATAAAATTCTCAAGCCCAATTTAGGTATTTGCTTTCCATCTTCCAAGGCAATCTCTTTCACATTAATAGATGATATCTTGAGACCAGTGAAATCATAGACTTGGGTAGGAAGGCCACATACCTTTAATCTGTACTTCCAGAGCTCTGTCTAAATGAGTCACTGTTACTCAAAACCTCTTTAGATTTTATCTATTATGGTTCATGGTTGAAGTGGGACTGTTAAAAGAATCAAACATTTTCAGTATTCTCTTATTGTCTGGCAACTATCCAATTATTTCTGGATTTAGCTTTATTTTCCCAGTAACATCTTGGTAAAAGGTGGAAATGAAAACCAATTTATGATTATTCTGAGTTTTTCCAATTGTATCCCCCAGAATATAATTTATCAACCCCAACACTATTGACATGTTAGATCAGATAATTAAGCATTTTAGGCATCTATCCTGTGCATTGTGGGATATTTGTCAGCATCCTTGGCCTCTACCCACTCTGTGCTTATAGCACCACCCCACCTTAGCCATGACAAACAAAAATATCTCCAGACATTGTCATATGTGTCCTGGTATACAAAATCACCCATCAATTAATAACTGAAACCACAGGCTGAATAGGTCCATTTTCTGCCTTCAAGTTATCATAGCCAATAACTTTACCAAATATTTGGTCAAATTCATAGAATGGGCCTTCATTTATCCAACTTTTAAGAGTTTTATGGCTGCCTAACTTATTACCGATAGGTCAATGTCACCTATTTGAAATATTTGTTATATGTAGATAGTACCTCATTTCAAGTTTATGTTGCATCGTAACTTCAGAATTAGTTTCTATATTAATTATTGCAATTCTAGCTTCATAATGAGCAAATATCAGCATCACTGTGGCTAAAGCCAATATAAAGTTATTTTCCACATGTAATAGTCCAATGCTGGTGTTTGGTAGGTGACTTCTGTGTGGTGTTTCAGAGAGCCAATCTGCTTCCAAGATGTGGTTCTGCCATTTTTAACACATAGGTTCAAAGGTCATCATGTTCATATGTTTCAAGTCAAAGCAAAAAGAACACAGAATATTGTATAAGGGAGAATTTTATAGGCTAGACTGTGTAATGGCATATATTATTTTTGCTCACATTTTATTGATTATAATTCAATTATATTGTCGTATCCAACTAAAAATGTGTCTGCATTTGGGATGGAAAATACAGATTACTTACGTGCCCAAGAACACAAGGGAATAGATTTGATGATAGCTCTCAGTGCCTGCTATTTTAACTAGTTATATCCTCTCATTGTACCATACCCTTTTTTTAACATCACTTATTAGAATTATAATAAAGTAATTATTTAAACAACTATTGGTCTATTGTCCATCTTGCCTCTAAATCAGTATACTCCATAAAGGCAAGAACCGCATCCATTGTATTTAATGTTGTATCCTTAGCAAAGTTGCTAGTTTTCTGAACCTTGCAAAGTTCTTGGCATTTAGTACTTTTTCAATAAGAATGTATTAAATAAATAAATAAAATAATGTAAAAGTGGATGAATAAACAAATGATGATTTGGTCCTTGACATAGACCTAGCCTAGCAAGTTATCCTTTGCCAGAGACATATCTAGCTTTCCTCCTGACCTCATGGTTTCATGTTTACTCTGCTTAATTCAAGTAGTGGCAACTGGTTCTGTCCTTGTAACCCATGGTGAAGAAGTGAGATGGTCATGTAGTCTCCAGAGCCCAGTTTTTCCTAACTGTGTTGGTTCCTGAGGCTCCTTCTGCTTCTTGTGATGGTGAATTTTATGTGTCAACTTGATTGGGCCATAGTGTCCAGATATGTGGCAACCAGATACATTATTCTGGGATTTTTCTGTGAGGGTGTTTTTGGATGAGACTAATATTTAAATTGGTGGACTTCGAATAATGTAAGTTACCCTCTATGATGCTGGTGTGCTTCCTCTAATCAGCTGAAGGCCTGGATAGAACAAAAGACTAACCTCCCCCCAGCAAGAGGAAATGCTGCAGGAGACAACCTTTGGACTTGAACTGTAGAATCAGCTCTTCTTCGGGTCTCCAGCCTGCTAGGCCATTTTGCAGATTTTGCACTTGCCAGTCTCCATAATTATGTCAACCAATTCCTTCAAATAAATCTTTCTATGTACTGTATACATACATCCTATTGGTTCAGTTTTTCTGGAGTATCCTAATACACTGCTTATATACATTATCAATTTTAGACTTCACTCTAAATAGAAGTATTGACCTTATAGTTGGCATGAATACCTATTTTCAAACAGTCTTCACAGAGTTGCATTCATGACCAAGATCAAAAGAAGTCTTTAAATCTGTAGGAATTAAATTACATTTACATATTACCATACTTATTTATTTCACTTGGTTTTAAGCCTTACAAAGGCAAATACTATATTATATCTTTTTCTGCATCCCTAGCATCTAGCCCATAGTAGATTTTAAAATTGTGTATTGAATGAAATAAATGAATAAATTTTAATACTTATATGCAAAAATACAGGACTTCATCCCAAACCATTCCTGTCATCTAGCACAAAGCAAGGGAAGTCCTGGTACAATCCTCAAATCATCACCTTTATCCACTTTCCCATGTTATTAATGACATTCTATATATTGTGGCTGCAGAGAAGTCTTTCACTGTGTCCTCCCAGGGACAAGCTCAGCCAGTCACACACATAGGGTGTGGGTTTATTTTCCTATAGCAATGCTGTGAAGAGCCAAATAGTAAAGCACAGTTTGCCCACACAGGATGGCCTGAGTTTAAGTTCTAGCTCTACCACTTATTAATCATGCAAGCTTCCTCAGCTGTAATGTGGGGAAAATAATAATACCTACATCATGATGTTGTAGTATGGATGAAATAAAATTATGAATATAAAACATCTACTAAAATGCCTGGCCACAGCAAGAATACAACACACATTAACTATGAATAGTGATTATTGTGTCCTAAAGAGGTCCCAAGGTCAAAGTCAAAACAACACTCTAAACTGACTTTAATCAAAGGTAAGTTAAGAATAAATACTGCACTGTAATGGCATGTCAGAAGAGGAGGTGAAGGAGGCTGAGGAATGAACAATTAGAAACCGAGTAAAATAGGCAAATAGAGGATGGTCTAAAAGAGATCCAGAAATAGAGCATTATTGTCCTGATATTTCTATCTAGGGAGCCCTTATTTGAGCAAACCAGTCTATCTAAAAAGACCACAGTTAGACAGATTGTCACAGTGCTCTAATCACTTCTAACAGGTCATTGGGAGGGCTGAGCCCAGGGCCTAATATCCCCCAGATTCTCCTGTTCATATTAAGGCACAGAGCTTTCCTATTGTGTGTGCTCAGTTTCTGACCAAATTTTTAATGATACAGCATTCATTTCACTGCCTCATTACTACACACCTGTATTAGTCAGGGTCCCAACAGAAAACAGACGGCACACTCAAATTGGAAAAATTAAGGCAAGTTTAGTAAAAGGATTCTTGCTAGAGTTGTGGTATATAAGGAAACTACAAGAACAGTGCATTACCCCCAAGGTGAGTAACAGATGATCACCTCCAGGTCTGAAGAGGCAAGAAAGGGAGTCAGTGGAGAACCTGGAGAGACAGCAAGAGTAGGGCAAATAAGGATACCGAAGAGCTATGGCCTATACTTGAGAGAAACTCCCAGAGTAGGACATGGAAGGAACCAGGATAGTAATACACTGACCCTACTCTGCTTTCTCCTACCAGTCTTCTAGCAATGCCTTAAGCAAACCCAACCAGAAGCAGAACATGAGGGAGCCCAAGGTCAGCTCTGGAGTTTATAGCAGGGAGGGGAAAAAGAGAAAGTGAATCTGGTGAGGCCACAAACATCAAATATCCAGCACATGGCCCTACCTTTCTAAATGTCTGGCACTGCCCCAGAAGGAATAACTTCATATGATTTCTTCAAGATAAAGCCAACAGTCTGTCTTCTCTAATAGCCTCATCTACCTCTCAAACTTACACACTCAACTCTTCCATCAGGGAGAAATCCTTTTGCAGCTGGTATAGTGCTCTTTTGGCTTTTCTTTTCCCAATTACCTTGTTTATTCATAGAAATAGTGCACTAGAGGGCCCATCCCTTTGGGCCTTTGAATAATCTCTAACATGTCAGAACCGGCTGGACTTGTCCATGCCTGGAGCTCTATGACACAATAAAACCCAGTAAGATATACTTGGCACTAAATAGGGGCTGATTAGAATGGAATCCTCCATTGATGACACAGGACCTCAGGTTGTAATTCTGAATGTCAAAAGTCATTATACAAAACTGTATAAAATACAATACTGGATTTTTTAAAGGAGTTGATTATTTGCATCCTGGAACATGCATCACTGCATATTCCATGTTAACAGTTCCTGAAGTTAAAACAAAAAACAAAAACCAAAAAACAAACAAAAAAACCCCCGAAGTTTGATAGTTTTGTAAATCAGCCTTGAAATTCTTAGTTCTTAAAACTTGCCACGACCCGAAATGGAAATAGAGAACAAAGAAAATAAACTGTTTTCATAAGTCAGAATCCAGCAGCATCAGAAATCTTGAAAGAGGTTGGAAAACATTTTCAGACTGGTTTTACAACTCCTGTTAGCCTAGTTAATTGATATCGCCACCCAAATTTACTTTAACTGGGCTTTGAAAACTTTTGAAATTCATCTTCCTAAATGAATACAGTTCTAAACTCTGTGAAGAATGGTGTATTTTCCTGCCCACTATTAAACTAACCTGAAATTTTATAGCATGCTAGAAATTCTAGTCAAATCTGAAGAATCACCTTGAAGCCATTAATTACCAGATAATCCTGAAACCAAAGAAAAGACTCATATTTATAGATGAATAAAAGAACTCCCAGGGTGGCCTAACCATAAGTTATTTTCTTGGGACCTTCTTGAAGGTAATATCTCTTGGGTGGCAAGGCTGGCACCAGACAAAGTGATGAAGCTGTTTTCATTGCATGGGCTCCAGACGCCTTTGTTGTTTCTATCAGGCTCCCAGGGCAGCCTCGCCCAGGTCTTCTTGATTACCCAGTTCCCTTCTAGTTTAAACATTCCTAGCCCTCTGACTCTTTCTTTTTTTTTTTCTTCTTTTTTTTTTTTAAGATGAAGTCTCACTCTGTTGCCGAGGCTGGAGTGCAGTGGCCTGATCATGGCTCACTGCAGCCTCGACCTCCCCAGGCTCAGGTGAGCCTCCCACCTCAGCCTCCTGAGTAGCTGGGAATACAGGTATGCACCACTACTCCAGGCTCCCTTTTCTTATTTGTGGAGATGAGGTCTCACCATGTTGCCCAGGCTGGTCATTAATTCCTGGGCTCAAGCAATCCACCCACCTCAGCTTCCCAAAGTGCTAGGATTACAGGCATGACCTACAGTATTGGGCCAGGAAGACTTCTTTATGTGACTGAGTAAAAAAGTTTAAATACTTCCTATCTTCCTTCCCCAATGATATGCTAAAAACTGGTGCTTTAACTACAGTGTGTAGCTTTAAGGAGAATCAGCCATGTTGGAAAACACCTGGACAAACAATCAGGGGGCTTGGGTTCTTGCTCCTCCCCTACCACTAAAAGCTAATGTGACCTTGACAGTGTCACTTTACTTCTTTGGCCTTAGATTCCTCTTCTATAAGAAGGTAGTTGAATTATGTTAGTGATGTCCATGCTGTTTTTTTTAGCCTTTCTGCAAAATAGAATATTACATGGGAGCTCAATATGTGAAGCAGAAAAAAAGTAGAGCTGCTCTAGTTTGAAGATGATTTCTACAAACCCTGTGCACTTGACCATCACACTTCCCAATATGTCTTAAGTTTACTCTCCTTTCACAGTAGGACCTTTGATTCATGCATGTGGCTCATGATCTCTGAGGTTCTTCTTTCTTTCTTTTTTTTTTTTTTTTTTTTTTGAGACGGAGTCTTGCTCTGTTGCCCAGGCTGGAGTACAGTGGTGTGATCTCAGCTCACTGCAAACTCCACCTCCCAGGTTCACGCCATTCTCCTGCCTCAGCCTCCTGAGTAGCTGGGACTACAGGCACCCGCCACCACGCCTGGCTAATTTTTTGTATTTTTAGTAGAGATGAGGTTTCACCATGTTAGCCAGGATGGTCTCAATCTCCTGACCTGCTGATCTGCCCACCTCGGCCTCCCAAAGTGCTGGAATTACAGGTGTGAGCCACGGCTCCCAGCCTTTTGAGATTCTTCTTTAAAAAGCAGAACTCTGGATCCCACTCCAAAATCTGCTAAATCAGCCTGTCTAGAGGTAGGGCTCGGGAATGTGCATTTAAACAAGCATCTCAGGTGAATTTCATCTACACAAAAGTTTCAGCACAGCAAAGCAATTTGAAAAAGGACTGGGTCAAATATTTCTGATGTCCATCTCTACTCTAAAATTCAACAGTGGTTTTCAGTATTTAAGACTTAGAAAAATCCTTTAGGATCTGATAAAAGCAATGACTCTCCTCCCTGAGAAATATGCAAACAAACAAATATGCATACACATACATTCACAGATACATATATGAAATGTTCCTAGAATTTTAGCAAGCTTATGTACTCAGTTATATATCCCTCTGATGTACATCCATGGACACCCTATAGCCTCATAGTTAAAACCCTTCCAATATTCATGACTTAATAGCGATATTTCAGGGTGAGTGTAGTGATTCACAGGAGCCCTTTTAGGGGGCTTCTGACATTGCACTAAGCCAAAGGTTGCCTCTAAATTAGGACTTCTAACTCAATTTTCAAATTGTTCAAAATAATTGGTATGTCCTTTTTGTTTGTTTTTCTTAACTACCAGGATAGTGTTACCCTGAATTTTCCTTAAATACTTACTTCACCACAGGTATGAGGATGACATGGCTAACCCCTAGGCAAACAGCTGACACTTTCTGAAGACCCTCACTGTAAGGGCTGTTCAGTTCCCAAACTGTTTCAATTATCAAATTATGCTTATAGACATTCCTGCCCATGGAACAAGAGGGTCATGTCTTCCAACAGGAATGATGCAGCCACCTCACTGCTGGAAATCTAGACATTCTTTTCAGAGGACCCAGGAGTGAGCTTGGAGCTGGTTTTCAATCTGCCAAACAATAAAACTGTGTGGTGGCGCCAGGCACTCCTATTAAGGGCTGCTCCATAAATATTCATGGACCATGATAACAACCAGGATATTCCTTCCCAAGTCTGTCTTTCTCACAGTGACCCAGATGTGTCATGTGGAGGGGGGTCTCTAGCATCCAACAGAGATGAGGTCCTGTACTGCCTAGAAAATTTCTTTACGCTTTTATTTTTAAAAACCTTTCTCCTGCAATCAGAGTGATTTTGGCTTTCATTTGCTATTGGCCTGCCAGCAGTAGCCCCTCTCCAAGTCAGCTCCCTACTTATTTCCTTCCAGTCGATAGGGAACCACTTAACGACATGAACATTAACTAATTTGAAGTTTGCTTTTCATCCCAGCACTAATAGGAGAGGAGGAATGTGTTTCTGTTTGCAAGTTTTCCATGTGGGTTAAGTAAAGATTGTTTGCTCAAGTTTGAAGCTTGGAAGAAAAAGGAAAAACAAGGACCATGCCTCATCTTGTCCTTTGAAGGTAGGCAGAAGAGCCATTGTTCCCCGTGCAGCTGAAACTTGTGGGCTGAGAAACCACTGGAGTCTCCTCTCTGAGGTTTCTGAAAAATTCCCCACACATATCATTGTCAGTAACCGTGGCGGGCTGTTTTGTTTCGCCTTTCATTCCTTATTTATTGCCAAAGCAAATGGCAATGACAGTTGAGAATGGAAAGAGTGGCAAGGATTGAAATATAGAAATAAGGCATTGATATAAACAAGAGAAGTTGCTACAAAGGGAAAGGAGTCCCTTCTCTGAGAGCTCAAAATGCGTTTCAGCATCCAGCAAGGCTGGACAGAAAGCAGTTATTTTTAAAGGTAAACAGGTAAGAAGTGAAGCAGTGAGTCATCCAGAGCTCCAGGGTGGATGCCCACCCCTCTCACAATGAAAGGATTGCCTCTTAGTTCTTTATAGGTAAAACAGGGCCCAGAACAATGGAAAGAAATATGTTTGAGAATAACAATTAGGACATATCATATTGAAGCCAAAGCTAGATGGATTAAAAAATAAATAAATAAAAAAGAACCTACCTTTCAAAATCTCAAGGAAAGGGAAAAAAAAAAAAACACCCTTGGAGTGATTCCCTCTCCTTAGCTGTTCAACGGCCAAGCTAAGGATGCCACAATTGATCCGGGGTTTGTTGGAGATTCTGATTTCAAGCGTGGCTTCTTTGTTTCATGGCATATGCAGCATTTTTCATGCTTCTCCTTACATTGTGGTTTTCACAACAACTCAGCAGAACATTCTATTCTGAATGCCCTGAGTCTGTCCCATTTGCAAAGAAAGGGCAACAGAGAGATGAAGTGTTTCAATGTTCCCATCACTGAAAGGATACAATCTGAGGTCTTCAACATGGTCTAACTGGATCTCTGTCATCTGACCCTTGCTTATTGTTCCAGCTTCAAGTTCTAATATTTTGCCCCTTGAACTTCATGATCCAACAATTTCAGAAACATTAATTTCCTCCAAATCACTGCACTGCTTTAGATGTCTATGGGCATTCCGATGACATTCTATCTCCCTGGGCAACCCTCCCTTGGTGCCTTCTCTTCTCTCTGCCTAATCCTTAGTTATCAAGGCATAACTCAGGTGTCATCACATCTAGGAAGTTATTCTTAACACCCTAAACCAGTCCCTCACATGGGATTAAGCACCTGGGCATGACATTCACAGGAGAATTACCATATTTATTTAAACTATTTCTGTGTTTATCTCCTCCACTAAATCATATGTTTCTCGAGGGCATCTTATTTTCTCAGTATCCCCACTGCCAAACAAAAGGTAGGCACTTAATTGAATTTAATGAAATAAAGAGTAGTATAGAGTAGAGGGAAAAGCACTGAATTTAAATTACAAAAGCCTGATAGGCAAGTTTATCTTGACTCCTTAGCTCACCAGCTGGGGCTAGTTTTATTGCTGACAACTTCAATCTTCCTTCATTGCCAGCACAGTTCTTTGGTGAGCTTCATGGCATCGCCCATGTAACCTGGATCTCCATGCCCACTGATCTCCAATTCTGACAGTCTCTGCCCCAAGTCTTATAAGCAGAACAAAATCATTCTCCAATTCCCCCCACCACCCACCTGGTAATAGCCAATAGCTAATATCTAGGGCAGCACTGAATCAAGAACCAGACTCCTTTCCCCAACCAGCCCATCATTCACTCCACAATCCTTCTAGATGACTGTCTTGAATTTGAATTTTCTGTAACAAGCATGAAATAAATCTATATATGTGGTTTCACTTATTGGATTGAGTCTTATTCACCTCTCTTTGTAATAACCCAACATGTTCAAAACATAGGGTACACTTGATGAATATGAACAATAAAGTATAACTTCTGTGGTTCCTTTTGGGCTTACGATTAGATGTTTTGTGACAGAAACAGATAGTTGTCTATCAAGATGTATGTCTCACCCTTTCTGATGCTGAGATATTTCTGAGAAGAGGCTTAGCTAGAGACTGACTTAGAGACTTTCCAGCACTCCTTGCATCTATAGTGGCTATGTGTTTTTATCAACAAAATGGAAATAGAGGAAATATGTGTCTTGCCTGATCCAAGGCTTTAAAGAAGTGGTTGTAACTTCTTCATGCACTTCGATTCCTGCTGGTTCAATGTAGATGAAAAATGGGCCCTATAGCAAGCGTTAACCAACTTTTTCTGGGTAATAAATTCTTTATGCTTTCTTGCCATATGATCTCTGTCATAACTGCTCAACAATGCCTTTATAGTGCAAAGTAGGCATGGCAATACATAAACAAGTATTTGGAACTGTGTTTTAAAAAATTTTTATTTACAAAAAAAGAGATGAAGGGCCATATGTAGCCCATAGGCTGTAAGTTACCAACTCCTGCCTTAGAGGATAGCAGACCATGAGATAGAAGGCTGAATTCTTGAATCCCTCATGGAGAAAAATCAACAACACAGATCAGGATTGCCTGTCTTGGCTTGTTACATGAATATAATAGGAAAATTCTATTTTATTAGGCCATTGGAATTTTGGTGCTTATTTATTAAATAAGTTAGCTTTGCCTTTACTAATACATGATGCTAGTACAAGGTTTATAACTTGAGGATTAAATATGTAGAGTTAAAAGAGCCACCAAGATAAGCTTAAAGCAGAGCCACATGATTTGGTTCTCCTACTTACCAGTTCCCTGACCTATGCTGGCTCCTAGAATCATTTATTCTTTCTCATGTTTTTCCTCCTTTGCTACTTTCCTGTACCCTCTCTCATAGCTTATTAGGCAGTCAATTAAAAAGTGGTAAAACATGATATATTTTATTCCATAGGCCTGTGTTAAAACTGTACTAGCCATACTTAATGTACATAGATATCATTATATCTTTAAATTTAGATATAAGATGTCACAGATAACCTGGTAAAGAAAAATAGCCACTATTTGCTCTTCACAAGTGCATTGCTATCCTCTATGGCCAAAGCTGTGTGGATATCTATGGGCATAGTAAAAGATCTAGCCCCTTCTTTTGCATTAATGTCCATTAGATGTTCTTAAAGCAATGCAGCTTGAACCCAATGTGCCTCAGAGTGTAGTAAAATTCTCATTTAACTTCTAGTTACAAAGCTATCTCAGCCTAGGCATCAAACATGTGTCCAAATTTTGGTGGTGGCAAGGTGGACGAGGCTGGGATATAGAAGGTGGTCAACACTTCAAAAAGGAACAAGTTTAAGGGACAGGTACATTCTGATCTCATAAGCATTCCTGTCCTCTGACAACTAAAGGATTGTTAGTGCGGGGGACAGATTTCTTAGCATGCTTTTAGTTGCAAGTAATAGCAATTCAAAACTCATATCAACTGATTTAAACAACAAAGGGAATTATCTTATTTGTGTGAAAAAAGCTAGTATGGAATTTAGAAATAGTTCGTTCAGGACTCTGGCTCCATTTCCTTATCATTCTCTTTTCTCTATCCTCCTATATATGACATCTATATCTTCAAGTGACTTCCCTTGTGGCTGCAGCAGTCTCAGATCTTATAAACACATATCATATCATTCAAGGTAAGAGAGGGGTCCTATCCTTTCTCCAATCATGGATAAAATAATCCCAGGTTCTGACTTGACTAACTTGGTCGGGTGGATGGCATTTGTTGATTGGCTTAGACCTATGGTTTCTGCCCATCCCTGACACAATTACTGTGCCAAAGGGGATGAATGAATGCTGACTGGCTTTTGCTACTTAAGGCCCACCCAATCTGCACGCTAACCGTGTAATGGGGGAAGGGTGGAATGGCTCTGGGAAGATAATTACAATGTCTACCACACTAAGCGAAGGTCAATGCATCATGTGCCTTCCCTCGAGTTTCTTTAAGATCCTCATGCAGGTAGATTTCATACTACTCTACTCTACCAACTCACCAGAGTCCCGGCTTTGCTGCTTTGTAAGAAATCAACCCCATTTTGCTGCTGAGGGAACTGATAATCAGGGAGTTAAATCAGTTTCCTAAGACATTGCAGCTGGTAAGTGGTACAGCAAAGGCATAACCACAGCTCCACCAGACTCAGTCTCATTTTCTTATGCCCCACCCTGTGTCTCCCATCTAAAAAATAAGCTGAAGTTAGAGGATGGCCTGCACATTAGGAGATGTCCCAGTCATATGCAAGCCCTAGCTGAACAGTGGGCTCTGTTCTGCTCTCTGACATGCAATGTTTACTGCGAGTATAGAACTTACAGTTTGAGTCTGGAAGAAAATGCGTAGTGAGTTATCGTAATCATCATTTCAGTGTCTAAGTACAGTTGACCTTTGAAAAACATGAGTTTGAACTATACAAGTCCACTTACATGCAAATTTTCTTCTTCCTCTGCCATCCCTGAGAAAGCAGGACCAATTCCCCCTCTTTGTCTTCCTCCTCAGCCTACTCAACATGAAGACAAGAACAAAGACCTTATGATGATCCACTCCTACTTAATACATAGTTAACATATTTTCTCTTCCTTATGATTCTCTTAATAACATATTCTTTTATCTAACTTACATTATTGTAAAAATACAGTACATGTAATACAAGTAACATACAAAATACATGTTAATAAACTATGTTATCAGTAAGATTTCAGGTCAACACCGGGCTATTAGTAGTTAAGTTTTGGGGAGTCAAAATTTAAACATGGAGTTTTCTACTATGCTGGGGGTCAGCACCCCCAACACTGTGTTGGTCAAGGGTCAGCTACACCATCTTTGCATTGAATAGAGAATGTGTGTATATGAGTATGTACATGTGTGTATAGTTTATTTCCCAGTATTTTTAAAATATTAACAACAGGTGGCCTTTCTGGGTTCTCTTTAATTGTAAAAAAAACTTTCAGAAGTCTATGATACATCACTAGCCTCCCTTCAGAAGCCCTCCAGTGTGTCTTATAAAATCATCCCAGGGTTGTAACATGCACCGACCCCAGCCTGTCCAACTTGTCATTTCCGAATTAGTGTCCAGACAGACCCACACTTAACACAGGCTTAGTACTTGAGGAAGGCTGAGATTATGCACCCTGAAACCTTCTCCAGCTTTTAACTGCAACATCTGCAATGATCTGGGTAGTAGTATGATGTGTTTAGAGTATGTGAGTACAGATTAAGGCTAAGCATAAGATGTGAGAGAGAGATAATCCCAAATTGGCTACTCAGTTTGCATACTTAACATGATTTTGGGCAGGTCATCAACCTCTCTAAACCTCTTACCTGTAAAACTGGAATAATAATAATAATAACATACACTTCATGTGGTAATCATAAACATAATGTCTGACACATAGCATTCAAAATTGTTCACTGATACTATTATTATAAATATTAATGCTTATTACTCATGATTATTTATCAGAATTGGCATTTTACTCAAATGACCAAATTCACTCCATTTTCTTACTGCTGGACATTAGATATAATTTCCTTCTGCTTAATATACTGCCTTTGGGAATCTAATCTTTAATTTAAATAAAGTTCTATTTTCCTCTTTCATATTGAAGGAAAATAAACAAACAGATGCAAAACATATTTTTTAATATCTTGGCTATTTACTTTCTGATTTATAGTATCTAGTACTGTGCTTAAAGTTTTTATTCCATTTCTTTTTTTGTTAGCTAAAGTAGCAGATCTTCTTATAATTTCCTTCAGCAATTTCTTTTGATACTTATCAAGTCCAAGCAACTAAGACACAGGCCCTGTAAGGAAAATGTCATCTCTATATAGTCAATAGACCCAGGTTTCAATGGGCTTAACCTGAGCTCTGGCCTGCACAGCACTTCAGTGTTACATCCCAAGGGTCTCGGAGCTAATGAAACATGTTGCAATCCTAATATCTACTTAAGCAAATTGAATGTGGCCATCCAGGAAAATTACTCCGTTGTCATAGTAACTCTTTTACTACTTAGTTCAAGAAGAATAGAAAAAAAGAAAAATAAAACCTGGCAGCCAACTTCACAACCCAAAATAAAGTTGCAGGAGGTACAAAGCAGAGACAAATGAGGGATTTAATTCAATATGGGGGAAAACACCTGAAATGCAATGAACTCCCCATAACACACACTACCTTAGCATGCTTAGACATAAGGTTGATGGTGTCTAAGCAAGAAGCTCACAGAATGTGAAACATGGAAGAACTCTTAGGAGATCTAATTTGAGCCCTTCATTTTACAAATAAAGAAACAAAAGTCCAGAGAGGTAAAACAACTTACACAAGTCCACACACTCCGTTATCAGCCCATACTGAAGCAGAAACAAGGTCTCCTGCTTTTCTGCCCAGGAATCTTCTGTCTTATCATTCTATGTCTGGGATATAAAGGCAAAAAAAAGTTGCATCCAAAAGATATTTTGGAGTCTTTGCTTTTTTTTTTTTGAATTATAAAGGATTGACTCAGTGCAGCAAGCGGAAAGCAGGTTAATTTTAAACCCATTCCAGAACTGAGCAGTTATTGAAAAAGAAAGACCTCACTCATCATACATCAATTACCCATTGACTTTGTGCTAAGCACTATGCCGGCTTCCTGAGATCAAAGATGATTTGGTCAAAATGCTTAGTATATTCATAGTTCTTTCAAAAGTAGAATACCTTATGTTTACACTGAAAGCCAAAAGTTTGAAAATCTCCAGCTCCAAGGGATTTATTCTCTATTTCACAAACCTTAGAACATAAGGCAAAGTTATGGTACTAACAAGCAACAGCTGCAGCCTGATTTTAACTCCATGATGCTTTCAATATCAAGAAAGCGTAGAAATTGCAAACCTGTGCCAGAGAGGCCTTTTAACATTATCATTGATGAAAGGGGGACAATACCTAGTCAAAAAAAAAAGGAGGCCCAGGAAATTTAGACGGTAAATATCATGGTCTAGAAACATGAAAACTGGCTCCTTTATGCACAACATTGCTCAGTCTACAGGTTAACATTACTATGCCATGCCCATCTCGACCTCATGCCAACCCATTTGATTTACCAACCAGGACCAGTCACTTTGGTCTTATCACTAAATGATGTCCCTTGACTTTTTGGTTGAACAATTTTTTTTTTTTTTTGGCAAGAAATAATCCTTAAATTCCAAGTGATTGCAGAGGAAAGAGGTCTTGGTATCCCATTCTTAAATCAGCATCCCCCAAAGCCAGAAGCAACCTGATGATTATACAGAATTAAACCCAGTAGGCATTGCAATAATTAAGAGAGAGCCTATTAGTTGGCGGTCATGGAGAGAAGTGACTAAGGGACAAAAAGATCCCATAGAGATATGGAAACATCAGTTTATACCAAGTGAAAATATGCTCCTGCCTGGGACTTGGTGGTAGATTTTGTTTCTCTAATTAGGCTATCAGTGGAGCACAAAATTGGTGCCAATCAATCTTCTTTGGGTGGATGGATAAGTAGGTAGTTGGATAAGAACAGAATTATAGTTAACAGTGATGGTGTTGATAAATTCTAAAATAAGGACGATGGATGGATACATTCATGCAGTCATTCATTCACCTACTGAAAAGTATTTGTTAAACAGCTATTATATAACAGATTCCGCTCTAAATGTTAGTTACAGCAATAAAATTGACAACGTACTGTCTCTCATATAAATTCCAGTAGGCTTTACATTCTACTGACAGGAAGGAGAAAACAAAACCTGACCAAAAAACATTCCATGTGGTAATAAATGCTATGAAAAAAAAATAAGGAATGAAGGGGGACTGGCTGATGAGGGTAGAGGCAGGGTTCTGAGCAGGAAATAAGTTTGAAGTGTTTTAAAAGCAGAAGAACAATCATTTTACAACTGTAGTAGAGGACAGGGGAAAAAATGATGTTAGAAATTAGGCAGACACAAGAATACGTGTCACTTTAGGCGACATGATGAGGATTTCAGATCTTTTATAATGGGCTGGGAAACTACTGGGAGGTTTTGAGATGGTAAGTTGGGTGACCTGATTTACATTTAAAAGTATCACAATTTCTTTATGAAAAATAGGATGAGGAGAACTGGAATGGCTTGAAGGCGCAATGTGGTGAAGAGTTTATGATAATCCAGGAAAGGTGTGATGGTCTCAGGGACTTGAGAAGTAGCAGTTTGTGGGACAAGAAGTGGTCAGAGAAGAAAATAACAGGACCAATTGATTAGATATGAAGACAACAGAATAATTCCAAGATTGTTTCTAGGATTGGGAACTCAGCACATCTGAAAAAATTATGGTCCCATTTCTGAGATGAGAAAGACTAGGGGAGAGTTTTCGAAAATGAAAATCAAGGTTTCTGTACTAGAAGCATTAAGTTCAAGAAGCCAGTTGAATCAAAGAAGACAAGCCTTGTACATGGCTGGATATATGTCTGGAGTTGAGGGAAGTGGTAAGGTCTAAAGTGATGATATAGTTTGGATTTATTGCCCTGCCCAAATCTCAGATCGAATTGTAATCCCCTGTGTTGGAGGAGGGGCCTGGTGAGAGGTGATGGGATTATGGGGGGTGGATTTTCCCCTTGCAGTTCTTGCAATAGTGAGTTCTCAGGAGATCTGGTTGTTTAAAAGTGTGTAGCTCCACCCCCTTCACTCTCTCTTCCTCCTTCTCCAGCCAAGTAAAACGTGCCTGCTTCCCCTTGGCCTTCCATCATGATTGTAAGTTTCCCGTGACCTCCCAGCCATGCTTCCTGTACAGTCTGCAGAATTTTGAATCAATTAGGCCTCAGGTAGCTCTTTATAGCAATGCAAGAATGGACTAACACAAGTGGTAAGGTCTAATTAATGTAGAAATTTAGAAGTCAGCAATGCATGTGCTAACTGATTGGTAATGGCTGCAGAAACACTGTGTTAAGAAGACTGAGGGCCAGGCCCAGTGGCTCAGGCCTATAATCCCAGCACTTTGGGAGGCTGAGGTGGGCGAATCACTGGAGGTCAGGAGTTTGAGACCAGCCTGTCTAATATAGTGAAATCCCATCTCTACTAAAAATACAAAAATTAGCCAGGAATGGTGGAGCATGCCTGTAGTCTCAACTACTTCAGAGGCTGAGGTGGGAGGGATCACTTGAGCCCAGGAGGCAGAGGTTGCAGTGAGATAAGATTGTGCCATTGCACTCCATCCTGGGCAACAGAGTGAGACTGTCTCAAAAAAAAAAAAAAGAAAGAAACTGAGATTGGTTAGAAATTCAGGTACCAATAAATCCCATGATTTTGGCACTTTGAACACAGCAAAAGGGATACAGGATACAACTAGGAAGTCTTACAGAATACATAATATTAAGTAAGATGTTTTATATGACAAGATATACCCTAAGATAAAAGTTTGGGTTAGGCATAAATATTGAATGAGGAATCTTTTATAGGGCAGAATATGTATAATAATAGTTACCACTCTTTGAGTGCTTATTTTATGCCATTTACATTATGATTTCATGTAATCTTTTTAATCAGTTTGAAAAATAGGTATTATTTTAAAAGTTTGTTTTCCAAGTAATAAAATGAAAATTTTAGCAACCAAGTTCATAAGGCTAGTAAGCAATGACACTGAAATTCAAAATCAGGTTTGTCAAATTTCAAAGTCTATGATTATTCTGTTACATCACAGGAAATAACAAAATAGGGACTGAGTCATAATAAAGACTGGGCCAACATGGTGAGTAGAAACAACTTCAAATCAAAAGCAATGGGGCCTCCCAGGGATAGAGACCCTATGTCATTTGGATAACAGAGGCAAGGGGAGAGTATATGCTGATAACTCATTTTCATTTGTTTATTCAATTAATCTATTAAACTCCAAAAGGTAGTGGGGGAAGAAAGCCAGACCAAGACTGAGTTTATGATTTAGATTGCCTTGAGTATGAGGAAGCAAAATGAGGGCTCTCACAAACTTATAGGGCAAGAGGGTTCTACCAGAGTGAAAGAAAATCATTTCCCTAACTATACCTTGCCTTTACAGCTGGAAACTGCAAAGGGTTAGGCACAGAAGTGTGTACTCTCTTTCCCAGTGTCTCTTCAAGGAAACCCTAGGAGCATACTAACACTCAACCCATCGTCATTACACAGTCAGTCAACTTTTTATAGTCCAGGAACCGACAATAATTTATAGGTCATACCAGCTGAGTTATGGATCCACCCAAACAGTTAAATTCAAGACGGCAGATACTAAATTAAGTATCCAATATCTACCAGCAACTACCAGTGATTTCCCGATGAGTAAGACATTTCTGCTACCCTCATCAAGTTTATTATTCTATAAAGAAATGATATAATATATATGCACACATACGCATACAATTACTAAGAGGCATAATATAAATGTCTTCAGAGAGCTATGAAGAAAATGTTCTCAGAAAAACTAAAAACATCCTGTGAGGATTGGGAAATGGTTTATGGATTTGCTTGTTTGTTTGTTTTAATGGGGGGAGATAATAAGCTAGACAGAGCTGACCAGAAAGAACATTCCAGGTAAAGAAAAGCAGCGGGAAACTATGACCCATGTTTACACATCAGCGTCAGTAAATCTTCCTGCTTGGAATGCTTAGAAGATGGTCTGGAGATACTTCCACCCGCTGCTTGATGAGTTTCCAGCCTGAAAAGTTTGTTGGTGAGTATTTTGGAGGTGGCAAACCTATTTGAGAATTTCATGAAAGTGAGAGATCTTCACTCAAGAAAAATATACCCGAATCTCTATATTAAAAAAACACATACACATATACATATACACCCTGAGTTACACTTTTTTCCAGTTCCTTCAAAAATTCCAGTTATCACCTTTCCAGAAAAAGCCATGTCCAGCCAGTTTCCCACCAGGTCCAGTCCTGGCTCTTTACACCAGAAGCAGACTGGGAATGGCCCTACCATTTGTTCAGTTGTAATTAACGCATGTCAGACTACAGGGCTGCTTAGTCTGGTGGTGAAGCATAAACTGAACTGAAGGGCACTGAGCCACTGCCTCCTCAGCAAGGCTCCCTAGTGAATAATGACAGCTCTATACTAGCCAGAGAAAGAAAGAATTAGTGCATGCTACGTGGCAGCAGCTTGCAAAGGAAAATTGCTCTGTGGCTATTTAAACATTTGAATGAGTTCAAAGGAAAAATGTGTGCATAAAACCATGCCCTTAACATATGTGCATCATGATGACAATTATTTGAATTCAGTAATTCAGCTTTTGCCACACTGGCTCTGCTGCTGTAGCCATGGGCATTACCTAATAATCTGAGTAGGTTTTTCTCAGTTTACTTGTTTCCCAACAAGCTGGTTAGACTCTACCAGAAGACTTAGTTAAGAAATTGCAAACGATTGGTCTTGTCTGACTCATAGGTTTATTTTATTTAGCCCACATATATATTTTTTTAAAACTTGGATTTTCTTTAACATTTTGAAATTAGGAGATTATGCATGAAAATCCAGATTTCTAATGACTTTTTTTAAAATTCTGGAGATCTGACAATAAATGGCCCATTGGACATATTTCTTCATGGCAACAATTATCTTAAAATGAATTACAACTGCTCCTTTTAGGAATAGCATGGGTTATGTGGTTTGCCACAGCCCTACCAGCTCAAGTTGTGTTATGTTCAACATGCTTCATGCATTTATAGTACCTGCCTTGTCCCTGAACATTTAAGTATGCAATTTTTTTTTTCTTGTCTCTCTCTCTCTTTTAATCTTCTTCTTCTTTTTTTTTTTTTTTTTTTAGACAGAGTTTGACTCTTGTCACCCAAACTGGAGTGCAACGGAGTGATCTCAGTTCGCTGCAACCTCTGCCTCCTGGGATCAAGTGATTCTCCTACCTCAGCCTCCCAAGTAGCTGGGATTACAGGTGCCCGCCACTGCGCCCAGCTAATTTTTTGTATTTTTTAGTAGAGATGATGTTTCACCATATTGGCCAGGCTGGTCTCGAACTCCTGACCACCCGCCTTGGACTCCCAAAGTGCTGGGCTTACAGGTGTGAGCCACCGCACCCAGGCTAAGTTTGCAATTCTTAATCTAGTTAATACATCATAAATTATTGGGGCAGTGATATTTATGAATATGAGCTATAGAATCTGGCCTACCCGGGTTTGAATCTTTTTTTTATTCCCCTTGAGACGGAGTCTTGCTCTGTTGCCCAGGCTGGAGTGCAGTGGCATGATCTCAACTCACTGCAACCTCCGCCTCCCGGGTTCAAGCAATTCTCCTGCCTCAGCCTCCAGAGTAGCTGGAATTACAGGTGTGTGCCACCACGCCTGGCTAATTTTTATATTTTTAGTAGAGACGGGGTTTCACCATGTTGGCCAGGCTGGTCTCAAACTCCTGACCTCGTGATCCACCCCCAGCCTGGGTTTGAATCTTTATTATCTGCTAGCTGGGTGAAATAAGTTACTTAATTTCCACAATCCTCAATTTTATCACCAGTAAAATGTTGATAATAGTGTCTATCTTACACAGTTTCTGAGTAAGAGTAAAGTTAGCTATGTTTAGCACAACGTTCATTATGTCCTTACCTGGAAATAGTGGTCAAGGTATATTGATTTACCTTTCACTAATTACTGTTCCTCCCTGGGGAAGGATCATACTTTTACACCCCACTGAAACCAGGCTTAGTCATATGACTACTATGGGCAAATAAAATGTGAGCAGAAATGAGGTGTGTCACTTCCACGGGAGTCTTTAAAGACAGTTTGTACTTTACCAATGCTGTATACTACTGCAACTGATGCTGCTTCAGATAGTGACCCATCTAACGCCTGGGTCCTGGGAGAAGTTCAAGGACAATGTGGAGGAGAGTCCCTAGCTGACTCTTGGCAGACATGGAGAGCGAGTGAGAAATAAACCATTTTTATTTGAAGCCATTGAGATTTCAGAGTTACTACAGCATAACCTGACCTGTTTTGACTGACATTATAGTGGTAATTATTATTTTATCATTATCATAATAATGACTACTATTCGAAGTGATTGCTCTCACCAAACCCTACTTTCCTTTATTTCCAGAGCTCCTAGCAGAGAGAACAGAAGACCCATAAGTTCTGCTCTTTTTCTCGTCCCCCAATTCCATCATGTACCCTGAGCTGACCTTGCAGGTATCCACTTCTCACAGTCCTCAATATCCCAGTGGTCACAAGCCTTCAGAGAAAGGGAAAAAAAAATATTTCTTTTTACACTAAGATTGCTTCTCCCTTCTCAATGTGCAAATAACCAAAATTGTATTCATATCTTATAAAAATATGCAAAGAAAATGTCAGTTTTTTCCACTTTTTATTTCATCTTTCTCCAAAGCTGCTACCCTTTTGGCTAGTAGGAGAATATTCTCTTTAGTTGAATCCAGGAAATTTAGCCTGATTCAGTAATGTAAACCTAAAGGTGGCAAACTAGGACCTAAAAACCCACCATGGGTTTGTGTGTATAAAGTTTTGTTAGACCATAGTCACCTGCTCATTTACATATGGTTTATGGCTTCTTCCATGCTACAAGGGTAGAACTGAATATTGGCAGTAGAGTCCGTATAGCTCAAAAAGCCTACAATATTTGCTCACTAGCTCTTTGTAGAAAAGGTTTGCTGGGCCTTGATTAAAAACCTCTTTTTAGTAAATTACCAGTCTCTTTTTGGATAAAATTCTTAATCTTTCAAATTTCTCTCTCCTCATTTAACTCCTCTCTAAGAAGATAGCTGGATATAAGGGGGTGAATGGTTTCTGTGCCCTTTTGGAAGAGCCTGGGTTCTTGAGTGCACATGGTACCCTCAGGGTTCTTGCTCATATCTACTGCAGGGTGGGTGATCTGGATTGCTCTCTGGACTAAGGACCACTGACATGAGACTGGTCTTATTCCTGAGAGTTCTGCTGACATTCCAGGCTGAAGTTTGTGCTGGCAAAACTCATGTCTGTTCTCTTTTTGTCTGTCATAATCTGGTATCTTCCCTGACGGCGTGACTGTAGATGATGCTGAAAGCTCCACCAAAAGCCAGTTGTAACTTCCTTGCAATCATCCACTAAAGAACCACCTTTATTTAATGCCAGGAATATTTTCTGGCAAACTCTTCAGATAAAATCTCAAGTAACCTCTGCATCCTGTCCCAAGCGCATATGATAAACTCTTCATGGGAGATACGGGTGGTTCTGAAGGGCTACACTCAGGCTTTCCTTCCACTTAACCATACTGGGATGCCACGTTTCACATTAGGTAGACTACCTATAAGGAAATTATCTTCTAGAATCTTAAGCGGAAAAGAGGGAGCAGGAATCTCTCAGCCCTCAGCGTTTTCTTTAAATCACCAAACATTCTTCCTGTCTCTGATATTCAATTCTAAAGGTAGTTGGGCACATAGTTGCCCATCTACTGTTTCTACCCCAAATGTCTCTAGCTGATATGAGTATTACCATTCTGCTTTTGCTGTCTATTCAGGATGTCTACTACTAAAACTACATAATCAAGCCTGCCAGCCAAGGCTCTCAATATATTAAAAGGCAGGATAGTGGGAATATGAGAAAAAAAAGACATTTAGTGTATTAGTTCCTCTTAACAAACTTGGGCTTGAAGAACATAATATTGTTGCAGCTTTGAAAAATCCTAATGGGGTATCAGAACCTAAATGTTATCTTTCTTTTCATTCCTGCCGAAATGTGATAGATATAGCACTTGGGCTTACTGAGGAAAAAGTCATACACACTGAAAATCAAAAGAGAAGAACACATTAAAAGCATTCAAGGCCAGGTGCGGTGGCTCACGCCTGTAATCCCAACACTCTGGGGGGCTGAGGAGAGTGAATCACTTGAGGTCAGGAGTTCAAGAACAGTCTGGCCAATATGGTGAAACCTCCTCTCTACTAAAAATATAAAAATTAGCTAGGCTTGGTGGTGAATGCCAGCTACTTGGGAGGCTAAGGCAAGAGAATCACTTGAACCTGGGTTGCAGTGAGCCAAGATCATGCCACTGCACTCCAGTCTGGGTGGCAGAGTGAGATTCTGTCTCAATAAACAACAACAAAAAAAGGCATTTGAAAAGTATTGGTCACATTGCATATGCACAGGATCAAACTCACTTGAAGAGAGCGGAATACAAGAGAAATTCATTATGAAAACCCTACCTGCCACTGCAGTGGGACCACCCTCAAGCCTGTTCTTAATCACGGTTGTTGGATCCACCTCAACAGATGTGGAATAGGCATTTTACAAAGGGAGATTTTCATTCATGTAAATGGGCATTTCTTGACCAGGGTCTTCCCCCACTTTAACATGAAGTGGTTGGATTGGAAGCTGATCGAGGTCACTCTCAACTCTGAAACCAAGATCAGAATCAGGCAATGCAGCACAGTAGTAAGAGGACAGTCTTCAGGTAGTACAGCCCTGGATTTGAATCCTGAGTCCGTCCAAAAAAATTTAGCAATTCCAACCACCTGCCCTTTAAACAAACAACAGAAAAAGTTATTTTACTTTTAACTAAAAGGACAATTGTTGTATCCAGAATACCACACGGATCAGCAAAGTTAGATTCCAGTTTGGCAGGCTGTCAGAATCTCATTGAACACACCCCTCTTCTTATTTTTTCTTATATGACTGTTGAAGGTCTAACCCAGTCCCTGGGTTTGAGCCACCCAAGAAATGTGGACACTGAAATTTTTGAGAGTCCCTGTGCTTACAGTTCCTGACCTCTGAAATGCCCAACAGTGTCTTTCTTTGTGATCATTTTATGATTTCTCCAGACTAAGAGGCCATAACTCAAAATGATGTCTGGTCCCTTATTCAGCAGTCACTCTCAGAAATATTTTTGTTAAGTACTGACAAGTTTGGAAGAGATGATTAAGTTACCAAACTTCAAGCCATGGAAAGAATCTCAGATTGGCTACAATTTTGATTGGTATTAGATCTTGGTACAGAAATGGAAATGACCAGTATTATCTAGGAATAAAGACAATTAATGGAACAATATGTCTGTCTTGTAGCTGTTTCTTAAGCATACCTAACACATTTATTTAGGTTATATATATAATAAATAAATAATATATTTATTTAGGACATATTTATGCCATTTGCATAGTTACAAAAACTCCTTATTCTTAGAGAAAAAGTGGATGGAAGTGTCATACCTAGAGGTTTTAATGACAATTATTGTATGAGTGTGTGTGAATGTATGTATACACATGCTAAATGTGTGAAACACCCCTCAAGTACTATTACCCTTTGTGATCTTGGGCACACTGTACCTAAAAAACAGGTTGAGAAGAACATCAGTTATACTAGGCAAAGGTCCAAGGGGCAGGTTTCCTTGAGATCAGCAGACCCCTGAGATAGACCCCTGAACCTGAGGCAAGGCAGAAAGCTAGAGTTAGACAAGGCAAGGCCTATCATAACTAGATCTCATTTATTCCTCACACCAACCCTGTAAGACAGGAATAGAAAAGTTCAATATCTTGTCCATCTTACAGCAGAGTTAAGGCATATTAATACAACCAAACAGTCAAACTCTAGACCCTGCTTTTCTACCACTCTGAATATTCTCTTCTCCTGTAATCTTGAATACAAAATCATAAGAGAAGAAATAAAAAGTAGGAAAGACCAAACAAAAGTTGAGAAATACAGTAAAAACTTTAAGGCAAGATGCACCATGAACAATATCTAGGTATTAATGAGTGTACTTTGCTTGTAGGGATCTTACCATATCATGAAGAATCTGAAATGAACTAATGACTAGATGATAGTTATTTCATAGACATTAGTCCAGGAACTATTGCCTTTAACCAAAGGACGCTGGGAAGAAGGCAGTGCTTACATAAAGGGATGAATCTCTAAATAAGGGGAATTTTATTCAGGTCAAAAGGAAAAGGACACATAGGGGGAGGAGGGAGATTTGAGGAATTGTTATTACTTTGACAATTACAAAGATAATTGCTCAGTTTTTCTGGATATATAAATAATTCAGAAAATGCTATTGAACTTCTCTGTTAGATCCCTGAGTAATACATATGTAACAAACCTGCATGTTATGCACATGTACCCTAGAACTTAAAGTATAATAACAATAATAATAATAATAAAAAGAATTTGGAGCAAAAATTAGTAAGTAGTTTCCCCTTGCTACGGTCTAAATGTCCCCCAGAATTCACATGTTGAAATGTAATCCCCATTGTCGTGGTATTTAAGAGGTGGGGACTTTGGGGAAGCGATTAAGTCATGACAGCTATGCCTTCCTGAATGAGTTCATATCCACCCCTCCTTTTTTTTTTTTTTTTTTGGAAACAAAGCTTCACTTTGATGTCCAGGCAGGAGTACAGTGGCGCAATTTTGGCTGACTGCAATCTCTGCCTCCCAGGTTCAAGCGATTCTCATGCCTCAGCCTCCCAAGTAGCCGGAAATAAAGTCATGCACCACCACGCCTAGCTGCTTTCTGTATTTTTAGTAGAAATGGGATTTCACCATGTTGGCTGGTCTTGATCTCCCGGCCTCAAGTGATCTGCCTGGCTCGGCCTCCCAAAGTGCTGGGATTACAGGTGTGAGTCACTGCATCCAGCCTTAATACCCCTATAAGAGAGGTTTCAGAGAGAGAGTTTGCCTCTCTTGCTCTTCTGCCATGTGAGGACACATTGTCTATCTGCTCTGGAGGATGCCATCTTGGAAGTAGGCGCCAAGCCCTCATTAGGCACAAAGCCTACCGGTGACTTTATATGGACTTCCAGCATCTAGAATTGTAAGAAATAAATTTCTGTGGTTTATTAGTTACCCAGTCTGTGGTATTCTGTTATAGCAGCACACAGAGTAAGACACTCCTGCATTCAAAAGACTTATAAGCCAAGGAGACACATATAACCACAGAAAAAGCATCTGAATTTAATTTTTTTCTTTGAAAATGAATATATAGAAGGTTATTCAAAGTGTGTAGAATGTCATTCTTCCCCATTTTGGAGCACCGATGGAAATTAAGCTCCTTTTGCCTCAACACATAAGCTTGTATTACAGTTTCCATGCAGATTTAGAATTTATGTTGTGGCACCATGTCATTAGATTTAAGAATCTTTGTGCATGAAGCAAACACTCATATTTGCAAGCATTCTAGCCAACAGGAGAAGGTTTCTTGTAGATACAAAGCTAAAGAAAAAGTGACTAACATTTCACTCCATTCCATAACAATTTGTCCTTTCTCTGAACTCTGAAACATGATTTAGCCCTTTATCATAGTGCCTGTTAACTATTCCCCCGTTGTTAAGTCAGTCTCCTTTATCCCTAAAACAGGTTACAAAATCCTGAAGGGCAGAGATGGAGTCTTCAGCTTCCTTTGTACTAGCCTCAATGTCCAGCTCAATGCCAAACCTGAATATGGTGCCTGGCACTGGCTCCCTCGAGTTGACATAAAGAAAAAGAATCTCAGTCAAGAAAGAGAAGGGGAAGGTTCAAAGGCATTTGGCTAGGAAAGACTGGAATAGGTTTTGCAGTTTTAATGATACAGCCTGATATTTTGGAAAGACCTGAATTTTCTGAGAGGACCATACGGATTGCATACATCATAGACAAAGGTAAAGGCTGCCTAGAGTCAGCGGACTGGCTGAGCCTCAAGTTCATACTTACATTGTTGTTTACTGGCACACATAGAGTCTATTGGCTTTCCTTTAGTGCTGTTTTTCTGTAGAAACTATTAAGCTAGAAAGGAAACAAACTAAGAAACTGAAATATTCACTGAGTCCCAAAGATCCCCAGCAGGGCACTGATCATGTGTCCATAAAACTCTCTGGTGGCCCCAGATGGCAGTAGAAGCCACAACTTCTGTCCTTGCAAAACCTGTAAACTTTATGGTGGTTCAGACAGCTTTTAACATATTCACCTGTGTTTCCCTCTGTCTTTCACGCAGTCATTTATATGGTTTGTCTGAGTCCCCACCCAAATCTCACCTTGAATTGTGATAATCCCCAGGTATCCAGGGCGGGGCCACATGGAGGTAACTGAATCATGGGGGTGGTTCCCACATACTGTTCTCATGGTAGTGAATAAGTCTCATGGAATCTGATGGTTTTAAAAATGGGAGTTCCCCTGCACAAGCTTTCTTGCCTGCCACCATGTAAGACATAACTTTGCTTCTCATTCACCTTCTGCCATGATTGTGAGGTCTCTCCAGCTATGTGGAACTGTGAGTCTATCAAACCTTTTTCTTATATAAATCACCCAGTCTTAGGTATGTCTTTATTAGCAGTGTGAGAACAGATTAATACACTCATTAATCATTTATTTTTGCAGCATATTATTGACAGTCTATTTGTGCCAGGATCAATGATTATGCCACATGACTAGGTAACACTAAAAAAAAGTTTGAAACTGACCCCCAAGCATTCAGGATATCTGAAGAATTCGCTTAGCCATGAAGAAAGACAAGCAGGGTCCAAAGGAAAGAAAGTGCAGCTGTATTTGGGTTCATTTCTCAACATGGATCTTTTCATCCCTAAATGTATTTTTCCTTTTCTCTGAGCTTTCCAGCATAGTCTCTTCTTTAGGCCTGGATTTTGCCTGATTTTTTTTTTCTATCAAAAAACAGCAGAGATTCTGGTTTGAGGGCTTCACTTGGCTTTCAGAAAGATGGCTTATTTGGGTTTAATTTTTATTAGAAAAGACTATGGGTCTTTTTGCTTTTCTTCCACCCTCTCTTTTTTTCCCATGGATTTGCTTGGAAAATGTCTGAAATCTCAGAGTTATATGAATAACTGAAACATATAAGCAAACATAAACTTTCAAGCCCTGACTTGGCAAGAGGAAGTACATTATAATTCCTCACAATTGGATAGGAAAGCCAAGCATGATGTGAGGGAGGGGCCGAGGTGGTAGTGGACACCCCCCTTATCAATATGCTCAGCATCATTTATAGGGGAGAGCTTGCAAATTAGCTGGACTCTCATTATTGAAGATCAAACCTGGTCTGTCCTTTTCTTCTTTTTCCCTTTCTGTCATCCTCTGGCCCACCCTCCAGCCCTTCTAACCTACCAAGAGATTCTCAAAAACCTTTCATGAGTTGTCTCTTTTGCGTCAGCTCATCCCTCTGCCTATATTTTCACCTCCCTCAGAACTTAAGCACAAGTTACCATATGGCTTTACAAGCACTATTACTTGTCTGTCTCTATGGTTTATATTTCCTACTAGCCTCTGATGTTCATGAGGGTTGGATAATATTGTTTTCACTTTGAATCTCTGAAATTTAACACAATAACTGATGTAATAGATGCACAATAGATATTTGATGAATAAATGAACTTAAAATAACTGATATTAGTTCAGCACTGACTCTGTGCCAGGTACTGCATGAAGTGTTTTATACATACGAATTCATTTAGTTATCACAACACCCTATGAAGCAAGAACCATTATTTTCTCCGTATTAGTCTGTCCTCACGCTGCTAATGAAGACATACCTGAGACTGGGTAATTTATAAAGGAAAGAGGCTTAATTGACTCCCAGTTCCACATGGCTGGGGAGGCCTCACAATCACTGAAGGTGAATGAGGAGCAAAGTCACATCTTACATGGTGACAGGCAAGAGGGCATGTGCAGGGGAACTGCCCTTTATAAAACCATCAGATCTCATGAGACTTACTCACTGCCATGAGAACAGAATGGGAAAGACCCACCCCCCTCCCACTGGGTCCCTCCCATGAACCATGGGGATTATGGGAGATACAACTGAAGATGAGATTTGGGTGGGGACACACCTAAACCATACCATTATCTATCTCAACACCATTTCTATGTTTCAGGTTCCTCATCTGTAAAAAGGCAATGACGACAGGACATATGGTGAAGATAACTCAGAGAGAGTTATCTTCTGAGATAAGATGATAAAGCACAGAGAGGTAAAGTGATTTGCTCAAGATACACAGTAAGGGCTTGAGACAGGATTTGAACTTGAGTCATCTGACCCAAGAACCTACACTCCAACTCACCATACTATACTAAATGGGGATAGAATTGTAGAATCAAAAGAAAGATTGAAAAGTATATTGTCCAGTGGTTTTGAAACTTTCTTAGCAGTCAGACGTTTCTTTCCTGGGAAAAATCTTTAACAGCTCAAGAGGTAATACAAATGACAGTAGATAATCAAAGTGGTTGGTGGTGGAGAGATCAACCCCTGTTGCATGGCCTTCTCTCCCTGCTCTGTGGGTGCCCCTGAAGCATCTCAATGAGTGCGGAGAACTGAGTTTGAACATTACTGCTCTAGCCCCGGTTCCTTCAATTAAAAAATGAGATATCCTTCATCCTAATTTGTTTGCTAAATGTTGTGTATTTGCTAAATATACTAAATCATTTGTTCAAGGACACACAGCTAGTAAGTGGCAGAAACCGGGTCTTCTGGCTCCAAGGCCAGTGTTCTTTCCACTATATCATGCCAATGTAATTGATTTCCAATCCTAGTTTCATGCCAACGAGGCTGTCCTAGTTCTCTCATATTGCAAAATACGTAGCAAAATTCTCAAAGCAAAAGCAGCCATTTATTTTAAGAAAATTTATTGCCATATTTTTGTTGTTAATGAGCAGAGAATGGGACAAACTTATATAATCAAATGATAACAAGATAACGTCACTGCTAAGATACTGCAAATCTAAAAAGGTTGAAGTCCAGAGTGATATTCAACCATGCAAACTAAACCCATACATTCAGATTCTGACCTTGAACAACTAATCCTTAGAAAATCCACAATCTATTAGCTTTACGCAGTTGTATTTGGAGGGAACAGCAAGTGAATTGATGTTTTTCAAAACAAGGTAATGAAAGCCCAGTGTTTACTGTACTAACATGGGATCCTCTCTGCCCAGAATTTTCAGAATTTTAATAATAACCAGCGTCAATGTTTAATTTAAAGCTAGAGCACACTGGTTAAGAAACTGCTAAAAATAGTCTGCTTCATATTGATGGCTTTGGCTTTGTTGACTCATAAAATGTCAGGGTTGGAGAAAAATAACTAACGGAAGCTTCAGCTATGATTGTACCTTTAATTATTGATGCTCCATTCTTAGTCTTCAGGCCCAACAGCTAAGATGAGACATGACAGAACAGAGGCCATATGATGAACTAAGCACGGGGAGGCTCACTCCTGATTCTGCCCTCAAGACTCCCAAACTTAACAATAAAAACCCTGGGGTCCAAGACCAGCTGATTTCTTGGCATTCCTTCACATTGGATGTTAAGAAAAAGGAGAGCAATGGGCATGATTTGTCAGATTTGGAAGGTAGAGGAGAAGTAGGAGATGCCTGTGTCCTGAGCACTACCACACATGAAGGTCTGTGCTTGTGAATTCACAAGAATGATTTTCAAACAAATTTCTCTTGTTTACAACAAAGACTCCAGAATCACCCAGGATATTCAGGATCTACCACTGTTGACATGGGACCCTTATGGGATTAAAAGTCAGGATAACTGAGTTCTAGTCCTGGTTTTGCCTTACACCAACTATGTATGCCCAAGCTACTCAACCAAATAGTATGCCTACTTCATTATGTACCTGATGTACCTGAAAAATCCTTACTGATCTTCAACTATCATTTCCTGAGGCTAGACGCCATGCTAGGTTCTTCACATACATTAAATTATTCCAGTCTATACTTACATAAGATACTAGCATTTTGTTATATTTTTCTCCAGATAATGCTAGTCAACTCTACAAACGCTGTACTTGCACTCAGAAAGTGAAAAGTTGGAATTGATTTCCAAAAATTACAAATAGAGACATGACATAGGCTTTCCAGGAGGTATCAACATGCAGGAGAATCACAAATTGCTCATGACAGTAGGAATAAGTCAGCATTCAAGGTTGTGTGTGTGCGTGTGTGTGTGTGTGTGTGTGTGTGTGTGGCTCCAGTTGCCTTTTCTAAAATTTTTCAGTTTCTGACATTTCCACACAGCAAGAATACAAAGTCAAAGGAAACCTATGCACTCACCACCCCCCACGGGACCTGATTCAATGGTTTTCAGCTTTGAGGTACAGCAGGCAGATAGAAACTTTGGACATTTCAACAGCAGTAAAAGAAGCACCTGCCACAAGATGTGCCTGTCAACTCTGCTGGTCTAACAATCCAATCCCAGACCCTCCATGGGGCAAGAAGACACCACAAACTGCTTCACTTTGCTCCTAGAAATCTAGAATGGAGAGGGTGGTTCTCAATTACAAAGCTTAGACTAGCCCCAGAAATGTTTTCATGTAACACCAGTGTCAGCTGCACATAGAATTGCTTCTCTGATAGCAAAAAATCTTGTTCTAAACTAGCCACACTTTTGTGCTCAGACATATTTGTTGCCATCATCATTCCACTCAATTAACTTTTCCTGACAGCTTACTTGTGCCAGGCTCCTAAAGGCCTGTACCTTATGCAATGCAAAGGGGGTAAGGAAAGTTTTAATAGCTAATAGTGATACCAGGTGCTAAGTCCCATGTGAACACAGAAGAAAGGAAACTAAGGTAGATTATGGGGGAAAGGGAGTTCAGAGAGTTTAAAAAATTAAAATAGAAGGCATCCAGTTAAATTTGAATTTCAATAACATAATAAATACTTTTCTCTAATATAACTATTTTGGGTCAAAATAGGACATATTTATACTTTAAAGGTATTTGATGTCTATCTGAAATTCACATTTAACTGACGTTCTGTATTACATCTGGTAATCTTTCAAGAGGAGGTTACCTGGCTATGTCTTACTTTAGGAAAAGGTTGGAGATGTTTTACTCATGGATTTGATTTCATTAAGGATGAGTCAGAAGTACTTCCTGACTATACACAAGAGTGACCTGTCACATTCTGCCCCTCTATTGTTGCAACTGCTGGTGCTGAATCCCATCCCCATTTATCAGCAGAGTCAATAGCCCAGTTGACCTAGCATTACCAGTTTTGCTATTGGGTCTGCCTAGACCATGCACCTGACATGACCAATAAAAGCTTTGTGGGATATAAGAATGAATGAGGGTCCTAGTTACTACCTGGATTTTTTTCTCTAATTCTTGTGCTCAAGCTCCTACCCTGTCCCTCAGTTTCAATAAGGGGGCTCCTTCTAGGATCAAGAATGAAATGGGCATGCAATAAGCATTAAATATTTAATTCAGCAATATGACGAAATGGACTAGTTGGTCAAAGCTGGACTCCGGCTTTGTACTCTTATGCAACTTCTTCTACTCCATGTCCTTGGTAAGATTATAGGGTCCAAACATACAGCCAATCTGTTTTCCCAGCCCCTTTTAAGGCAAGTCTCAGCTGTCTTGCCTATGGGTATATCCAGGGCCAGTCCTATATATTAAAAAGTCCACAAAGCTCTTAAATTTCCTTTTTAGGGATGCCAAGATTTAATGTGTAAAGATAATATTGAGCAATAACTCATTGGGAAATTACTTTTGCTAAACTTAGACAGTGTTTTTATTTCATAATTCAACATAAAATCCTTCCAAATTTTTAATCCTGGGACCAGTTTCAAATCCTTGGAGTGTCTCTATCTTTATACAATGTCCCAAATAATCAGCCAAACCTTTTGACAAAAATGTCTATTTATGTATAGTCTTGTCATGAATGTCGCCTTTTTAGCCTAGCTATTTTAAAAGGCTAACACTTGTTTCCAACAGATAAGGACTATTTTTTCTCCTTTAATTTTCTTCAATGTTTCTCTTTTTTATATATATTACAGTTGATAGGCAAATTAAGACTGAGGTTTTCCTCTCAAAATGTATTCAATTAAATTAGTGGTGCTCGACCCTAAACTGCACATTAAGAATCACCTGGGGAGCTTTAAAAATGACTGAGGCCAAGATCTCACCCTAGATAAATTAAATCAAAATCCCAGGGGGAGGAGACCTGCTTTGCCAGTGATTTTAGTTTGCAGCCAAAATTGTGATCTACTGAATTAAGCCACCAAACGTGTTTCCATGGCATTGGAGCTTTATATTATTCTTGCAAAATATGTGAGGCCAACAGTAGGTCATCCAGTCTGGGAGCATTATTAAGAGATGAATTTGGGGAAAAATCAATGTAAGAATGAATCTGAGGGTCTACAGCTACAGGGAACATAGCTATCATGATTATTGGGTGCAGATGAATGTTCACTGAGAGGCCTCTTGGGGTTTAGGATGAGAACAATTCTACTACCATCCCTGGCAATGCCAGGTGAGAATGTAAGAGAAGTTAACATCTCTTTCCATGGACCAGACTGAAGAACCCCTTTCAAAAATCTTTCTCCGCCACGACACCTCAACTATTGAAAAGATAAGTAAAGTTATTCAAGAAAACTGATCTTCCTCGCTCCTTATCCATTGCAACTTCCTTCTGCTTTCTCCCCATCTTCCCTCTCCTTCTATTCCTCTTCTACCCCTACCACTAGCACCACTACACATGCTTCTGAAGGGAGACAATGCAGTGATGGAGGAAGAGGCAGGAACAGGGTCAGCTGCACAGGGTGACCAGTAAAGAGAAGTTTGCTTTTCTTTCTTCTCATGGTCTAACTCCAGGGACGCTCATATAATTAGCATTTATTGAACACTTACAGTGTGCCAGCTTGAATTTCTCTTCATTTTCTTCATCTAATCCTTCCTGAAATTCTTTGCAAAGTGACTAATATTATTCTCACATTATAATTGATGAACCTGAGACTTAGAGAAGTGAAATAACATGTCCAAGGTTACATACCTAGTAGAAGAGCCAATGTGCACCTCAATTGCTACCTTTCCCATGAGCAACTTCTCCAACAATGAGGGGAAAATGATCTCTCTCTCTCTCTCTCTCTCTCTCTCTCTCTCTCTCTCTCTGGGCTTCCACAGCACTCAGTCTCCCTTTCTAAGGCACATGGTTTGTTCTGCTTCATATTGTGATAAGTTTTACAACCCCTCCTATGGATAGCTCATGAAGTTACTACCTCTTTGAAGGTAGTAACTACGTGCTGTTTATGTGTGTTCCCCATTATGCCAGCACTATATTTGGTTGACATGTCCAGTCGATAACAGGTGAATGCTGAATGGATTTGGGAGTGAAGGAGTGCATCCTTCAACAGTTGACAATTTTATTTAACAAGTCATGCTCTAAAGTACTAAGGAAGCTTTCGAATAAAGAATTGTTGAATAAGGAATCTCTTGTTTTAGAATCACAAGTTCAATTAATCAAAGATATCCACTGCATGGGAAGGGGCTGGGGCACCAAACATGTGGCCTGTGCTGGACTGGTCTCTAAAGGCTTTAGAGAGGATATTATACCAGCAGCTGTCCAGAGCAAGAAGAGCTAGGAGCATCAGCCCAGAAATGACAAGTAGATTTTGTCACACACATCTCACCCATTGAATTGGTAGTGATTGCTTGAAGAGCTCTATTGAGAGACTGCATTAAGGCTCAGAAGGAAAAGTGCCATGATGATTAGTAATGTCTACTGTGGGTAAGGTAAAAGAAGAGAGGGTTGTAGCCATAACACATAGTTGTTACCTCTAAGCTTATTCACCTTAGCATCTCTTAGTGAAGGTCTGCTTGGCATTTGATTCACCACCAACTATAAACGCTAAGAACTAAGATCCAGAGGATTAGAGCTGGGATTCAGAAGCAAGAGATGGAATAAAGAGGAAGTAGGAATAGCAGGTCTAGGAATATTCACGAAAAAAGTATTGTGGGGTCAGACCTATTTAGAATCAGTTGAGGTATCTGGGTGTATCTGACTGATTTAAAGGAACAGAAACAGAAGGGACAGGAATTATTCAATACAAATTACAGTTACGTCACAACACAAAATCCAGCCAAGCTGGGCAAAGTAGAGCTACATCTTGAATTTGCACATCCCAGAGACCATCCCAGAACTGAGAATTCAACTCTTCACTAGGATAAGCAATGTAGTGTCAATGATGACATAATGAAATTAGTCCAGTTAACTTTAGTGGGTGGTAAATAGATTAGATCCTGTGGAGCACTAAGCTGATATTCATTTAAATTAATTCCAGATGAGAAAGTAGAAGTGACAGGAAACAGCACAACACTCTTATTACAAAACTGAGTTGTGTTATTCTTTAGAAACACAGAAATGGTTTTAAATAAATATAAGAATAAAAATAGTCAGCAACAGGATTTGAAGAATTTGTTATTCCTTGGTTTGAGATCACAATACTGTAAGTTAGCTCATGAAGTGTGCTTAATTTTAAACTTCTATTCTCAAAGCCAAAATTTTAAAATAGAGTAATTTTGCTTTAATTGGTCTTGTTACTGCAAAATATTTTCAGACTTGTTCCGGCAGGGAAATATAATTCATTTCAGAAATATGAGTGAAATAAGCATATTTTCATTGCTGAGTTGGAAACTGTTGTATAAATAAACAATAATTATGGAACTACTAGTCAAAGTAGAAATCTAATTTATAGAATTCCTTATTGTCCTGTCCTCAGTGTAGACACTAGCTAGAGTTCTGATGCTAGCCACAATTCTCTTCTATACCCAAAAAAGGTACAAATTTTGGCTTTTTGTGATACAAATAAAAAAAGTTTTTCTGTTTTGTGGTTCCCTGCATTTAGTAAATGTTTGCTTCTTCTTACTTCCAAACTATAGATTCATGAAAACGTTTCTAATACTTCATGCAATTCAACATTGCAATGCCACAGATGGCCAAGGAAAGGAGCTAGTGTCTGAGAGAAGAAATAGAAGACAAGACAGAGGTAGATGGTGATAAGGCAGTAGATTGGGCTAGATTCTGTACCTACATCTGTGGCCCTGTCTACCTTCTAAGCAATTGTTTCTTTCTACAGTTTAAAATAAAACTTTTTAAAAAGTTTAAAATAAAACTTTTTAAAAAGTTTAAAATAAAACTTTTTAAAGTAGAAAAATGAAACTGTTTATTATAGGAGAAACATAATAGAAACATAGGAAGGCAATGAAAAACTGTGATCATATGCCTCTTGAACAATTTAAGTATATAATTTTCTGGACTTTAAATATCTAATACATATAGTATGCACAACAAATTATAGTGTATATACTAACTTGTAACCTGTTTTTTAGTTTAAAATATATCACAAGTATCTTTCTAGGTCAACAATTACTTAATATGTCAGGTTCTTTAAGTCTAGATATTATTTCATGGTATTAATGAACCATAAATTACTTATCTATGTTATTATTAGCTTTTAGTTATTTCAGTTTTCACAATTATAAAGGCTGAGATGAACGTCCTCATAGCAAAATATTTGTGAAGATGCACGATTCTCTTAGAATACATTTCTAAAAGTGGATGTGCTTGTTTCAGAAGGTATGTGCCTTTTAAAGATTTTTGAGACATGATGCCAAATTGCCCCCCAGAAAGGCTGTGCAAATAAATGTAATGAGATTTCACTGCAATCTCACCAAAGCTGAGTATTTGAATATCTTTAAAAAAAACCTTTGCCAATCTAATAAAGAGAAAATGGCACTGTATTTTTTTCTTAATTTGCATTTTATGTGTACCTTTTTAAAGGTCGGTTTGCAGGAGATCTATTCTTAGTTTTCATGCCTGCCTGTCCACACCTAGCACTGAAAAAATGTGGCCACGGCTGACCTCACCTGGTGCTTTCTTGTCTTCCTTTTCTAATGGAAGAACTGATTCTTCCTGACAAGGTGAACAGTGTGCACATGCATTCTTTCAGGCTGAATGGATAAAGAAGATAAGTTATCAGCTACAATATCCTGGCATGGCAAAATGACACTCTGAAGATACATTAGGAAGAAGACAGTTGAGGAGGTAAAAGTCCTTTCTGTCAGACAGGCTTCCAGCTTGGATTGATTGTCGCAGACAATGAGAGGTTACTTCTGGGCAACCACATAGATGGCCTAAAGAGCAGATGGCCACCACTGCCACTAGAAATGTGCAGGCTTTATTAACAAACCTGGCAGCACCAGTCTAAACAGAAACATTGAAAAGTTCATTCTCATTGGCACAGACAGTAGAAAATCATAGAAGTCCACTCAGTATCTCCAGGGCCTGCCAATTTCTCTAGAAATGGACAGAACATCTGTTTGGGAAAGATTAACATGGGAGCCTGATCCAAGATGTCTCACTTGGTCCCCAGGACTACCAAGGGCTCTCAAAGACTTTCCCATACCATCCCCCTTGAGTGAAGTGGCCTAGGATGGAGGAAAGCCCAGGAATCACAGCTTCCGGGTTTGAACCTGGCTTTTCCATCCATATCCTAGATTTGCAGCCATGGACAAGTTTATTACCACCTCTAAGTGTTAACTTTCTCATCTAACAACGAAAATTGATAGTCCCCTTCTCATAGTGCTAGCTATGTACTAAATTGTGTCTCCCCAGAATTCATGTGCTGAAGACCTAACCCCAATGTGTCTATATTTGGAGGCAGGGCTTTTAGGGGACATTTGAAGTTACATGAATTCATAAGAGTCGGGTCCTAATTGATAAGTTTAGTGGCCTTATAAAAAGAAGAGGAAGAGAGATCTCTCTCTACATGCACATGCATGGAAGAAAGGCCATCTGAGGACATAAGCAAGAAAGCAGCCATGTGCAAGCCAGAAAGAGCCCTCTCTGGGAAATGAATCAGCCTGCACTGTGATCTTGGACTTTCCTTCAGAATTATGAGAAATAAGTACCCGTTGTTTAAGCTACCCAGTACATATTTTGTTATGACAACCTGAGATGGTTAAGACAGTGTTGTAAGGGGTGAATTAAATGAAATTTCATATAGAAAATGCATATCACATATTAAGTTCTCAATAATGTTTTGTTTATCTTTTCTACTCTCTACTCTCTCTGCTCCCCATAACCTGCTCACCCCTATATTTGCCCAACATGTATCTGAGTTTCCAACAATATGATTTATTCTGTCCCTGCCTCTTCTCTCTCTGTCCCTGACTTTAATGTTTCCATACTCATCCTGGTAACTAGTGTGAATTTCTGAATGTTCCCTCTTCTTAGCCATTTGGTTTTTATGTTTTTAATGCTGAGTCGCACTTGATCTTGACTAATGAATTTGTCATTAGTAAGAAAAGACTTTCAGTACCTTAGAACTGTGACTTAGAACAGTGCCTGGCACATAGTGAACCTTGTAAGTATAGTTATTGTCATTATTATTATTCAGCATCCTGACATTATAATTAAGCTATTTTTCTTTTCTTTTCTTGCATTCGATAAGATTAAACACAGTTAGTCTTACTTTCCTTCAAATGAACAGCTGAAACAAGAATGCCCATGCCAGCTATGGCTCTGTGGGGTGTTGGGTGGGGGGGTGGCAGGGGAAAGGGAAACTTCATTTTGGATTGTGGGATGTCACAGATCAGGAAACACTTCATTACCAGGAACTTAGCATCATAGCGAGGGAGAATCTGAAAATAATTCAAGAATAATTCCTCTCCAGGCCTCAGCTTAGCCCTTTATTTGTCTGGAAGAGACAGAGAAGCCATCAGATATACCTGACTCACGAGCAGGCACAGCTCTAGGCTGAGGCATGTGACCAACAGCAATAGAAGGTAGGCCGTTAAACCCTGGCATGGGACAGCTAGACTGTTTAAAAACCCTTTGCCAATTATCTTCAGGAAATCCTAGTTGATGTCCTGGAGACGAGTCTCACCTTCTGTGTTTCCCACAGCTCTACTCAAAACGATCGCATTCCCAATAAGAAGAGCAGATGAAGAGGTGAATGAGTTGGTAGAAGCCAGCATAAAGGTTGTCAAGATCATTGCCAGAGCACCGAGGATGTTTTGAAATCAAGGGAGATACAGCTAGGATGCAGAGCCAAAAGCAGATACCCCAGAGGAACATCAGACTAGATGGCCTATATAGAGACTGCAAGGGAGAAAAGGAGGGGCAAGGCAACAAAGAAAATGGAAATCCCAAACAACAGCATACCATAGGCAGTCTGGGGTTGAAGGCCATGTAGGCTGGGCATCCACTGGAGCATTTCTTCTCCACAGTACTCACTGGGTGTCATCAGGGGAGTGTTGCATTTAGGGAGGCACTGTCGCCCAGTGGTTAGGAGAGTTGGCTCTGAAACAAGACTGCCTACATCCATATTCCAGTCCTGCAATTTAGAGCTGTGTTATCTCGGGCAAATTACTCAACTTCTGTGCCTTGATTTCTTTGTAATAAAATTAAGCTAAAAATAGTTCAGACCTAACAGGATCGTTTCTGAGAACTGAATAAGGAATAAAAGTAAACAGCCTAGAATAATTCCAGATTTAGAGCAAGTACTTAATATGTGCTATTGTTGTTATTATTATCACCATCACTGTTACTATATCATTATTGCTTTGTTCTATATACATATATATCCTCTAGCTCCTAATATGGAGTAATAGTTCATTAAAAACAAGATGTAGAATCTTGTTTTTACTCAAATTGTCATTTCTACCATCTCACTCTCTATTTTTAAATATATATCAATATGCCATTTAGATATAGCTTATAAAAATAATAATACCAATTGTTTAGTAACTACTTTACACTAGGTACTAGGTGTACACATTATGTTATCACATTAATCTTCATAATAAATCTAAAAAGAAACACTATTAGCACCTCCTCTTAGAGCAGGGTTTCAGTACCTTAGAACTGTGAAAACTACCTTAGAAAACTACCAATTGCAGTGCAGATCCAGCCCACTGCCTGTTTATAAGTAACATTTCATTAGCACACAGCCATACCATTTATTGACATATTGCCCATGGCTGTGCTTATGCTACAATGGCAGAGTTGATTAGTTGAGACATAGGCTATGTGGCCCACAAAGCCAAAAATATTTACAATCTGGAACTTCACAGAGAATGTCTGCAGATCCCTCCTTTAAAGAGATGAAGACATTGAGACTCAAAAATAAACCCTGGGTCCAGGATCATGTAGCTAGCTGCAGGAAAAAAAAAAAAAAAAAAAAAAAGGTTCAAATCTAAGTCTGCCTGGCTTACAGCTCAGGCTTGATCAGTATTATAAGCCTCCAAAGTTACTGGTCTTAATGTCAAGGCCAAAGGAAGTCTCTGAGGTTTGATGAAATAAGCAGATGGAGCTATGAACATCAATTAGTCGTCTAAATATCCGACATCAGGTCCATGAGTCAACAGTTTTTCCCGCCATTGCCACCCACCAGATATGGTGGCTGTCTTCTGTTGTCTTGTCAAATGCCAGGCAACATGTAGTGAACTCAAAGTGCATAATACCTCCCATTATGCCCAATGCATTGCTGCAGCATGTCTCTCTTTTTTGGTATTAAATCAAGCAATGAAATTCCTATTCGTGCTTTTTTCTATTAAAAAATACAGTTCCTGGTTTGGGACTGGTTAGCAGCAATTTTTTTTCCATGTTCACTGGAGTATGGTTCTGTGGGGGCAGGAAAAAGGGAAGAAGAGGAGAGAGGCTGATCTGGATTGTGTCCCACAGTGGTCAGCCTTATCCTATTGTCCAGAAGGAAGGATGTCTTTGAAGTTGGGGCTGAGATGGCAGTATGCTATATTGATGAGAGCTCTCTGAATCACAGTTCAAACAGTGCTACTTGAAGTTTGGTGTGCCCATAAATTACCTGGAGAACTTGCTACAGCAGATTCCTGGGTTTCATCCTGAGAGATGCTGACTCCGTAGGCAGGCCCAAGAAATTTGCATTTCTAGCAGGCTCCCAGATGATGCTGAGCCACACTTTGCATGTAGCCCTGAGCTAGACAAACTGGCTCTGGTCAGTGGCACATTATCTACTAACCAAGTCACTAAAACATCTGGGCTTTACCTTCCTCATCTGATAAGTGGAGCTAATAAACTAATACACAGTGGAAGAGGAAACTGTAAATACAATTTGTTTTAATATTTACTAATAACGAGAATTAGGATTTCCTGAGCAACTGCTCAGTTCTGTGCCAAGTACTGTGCTAGGCACTTTACATCACACACCACCTGTGATCTTCAGAAGAACCCTACAAGGAAGATATAACCCCCATATAACAGACAAGAACTCAGAGGCTCCTAAGGGTATCTTGCCTAAGATGTACAGCTAGGAAGTAAAAGAACTGCAATTGCAACCATGATATGAATGTTACCAAAGTATGCTTTTCAATCCCCAAATAGGCATAAATGAGTTGGTTATAAATTGCTTAAGTGGAAACTCCTATCCAGTATGCAGGAAAAGGCTAGGGCTCCTGACGACAAGTAGTAGCCACAGCCTCCAGCCATTAGAGAAGTGAAGACAGCTTCCCCACTTGCCTTCTGCTGATGATGCTATTTGACAGAGTGCTTGAGACCAGTGATTATCCACTCTTGAAAGCAATCATTTAATTCTTCATCCTTCAATGGCCTGCAGCAGGGGTGTCTAGGGCTGAGAGAGCTTGCAGCCAAGGGTGGAAAAAAAAAGTTCAAAATCCAGGGAACTCAAATGAACACCTCTTGAAAAAATATATTTCGGAATTAAACATTTAATGCTGGGTTTTCATTTTGTAACAGCAATGGGCTGTGGAAACAAGTGCCAAAAATCAGGAGGAAACTTGCAGCGACCCTCGCCAATAACAGAAAATTATTTGTTGCTTCCCAAAGTGGTATTTGAGCCCAGCGGGCTGCACTTAAGATGTGACTAGATAATGGCTGTGTGATATACCCCTCTACTGGAACTGTCACACAGGCAGTGCTGAGCAGCCTGAGCTGCGGCTTTGAAGAAACTCCCTCCACTACCAGGCTTTTGCTCGGGTACCTCTGGGCCAGGATGGGATGTGATCCTGCTGGCCGCTTCAGTGACTTGGGGGGATATTATGCCTAGGTGCCAAGAAAAGCTCCCCCTCCCATTGGATATGTGGGAAATCAGAGAGGAAAAGTCAGCTGAAGTCACCAAACCCAGAGATGGAGACAGAATCCCTTTGCAGGGACACTGAGTGTGCCCCCAACAATAGGAACAATTGGGAAGTGGCCCCATTGACAATCTCCCACTGCCTTTTGTGTTCATGGGGAGCCTACACATAAAGTCCCTGCAGAGGGACCAGAAGGTGTATTTGTTTCCTATGGGCTGTAACAAATTATCACAAATTCAGCAGCTTAAAACACTTTTATCGTCCTGTAGTTCTGGAGGTCAGAAGTCCAAAATGGGTTTCACTAGGTTAACATCCAAGTGTCAGCAAGACTGCATTCCTTCTGGAGCAATTTTCCACATGGATATAAGTTAGGGAGACTAAATAAATTCTTCTAAAGTTCAGAGCGGGAGGTAACTTTAGTGACATCAGGGTTACAATTATATCAATAATGTGACACTTCCTCCCCAGAACTACCTGATTATTAGTGCATTCCTTAGTCATGCATTTTCAAGTAGATCGAAATTATGAAAACATAACATTTCTAATATTAGAAAATAATACCTTATTCCTTCTCTCTCTTCTTCCTCCTAAACGTTACCTTCTTGATCAGGTAAACCCTGCCCTCCCCATATGCTATGACTCCTTTTTTGTCCCATTAAAGGGACAAGGCTTCAAAGATCTCCTCAGGAGCCAAAATCTATGCAGCAGGGGGGTAGGAGTGTGCAAATTGAATCCACTGTCTTTTCCTTCTTTCTGAAACTGCTGCAAGGTGAAAAGCTTACTATCAAGAAAGCACATCCAAAGTCTCTCTACATAGCCTTCAAATTAGAATTACGAATAGCTTACAAATTGGAATTCTAAAACCTTAATATCTCAATAGCGGAATGAAGACATGAAACGATAATATATGGTTGCAAAGCCTTACCCCTGACTGTACTCCTCTTATTCATTCTGCTCACCAGGATTAAGAGCCAGGAGCACCGCTAAAACCAAAGGGCTACTTGCAGTAGTCAGCTGGAGCCAGCTTATACTGCTTACGAGAGCTGTCATTACATTTCCAGGTATTGGTGAGCCGATTGTTAAACACAGCCATTAACAAAAATTTTATTATATAGATTTATAGTTTAACAAGAAACAATAAAAACAACATAAATAAATACTCTTCAATAAATACATGCTCTTAAGGTTATTTATATCTATTGTATCTGTAAGATGGAAATACTATATAATGGTACACTAAGGCACATCCCTTTCCAATTCTGCATTCAGTAACGTTGTGTTGGTAGCTTAAAATCAGTCACAGTGGGAGTATTTACAACATAGAAAATGGCAAATGCTACAAATCAGTGTTTGCTGTATTGCTTTGTTGAGTATATATACTTAAGAATACGATGAAGAAAATGTTAACAATGCAGATTATACTTTAAAAACATGTCATGTCTGTAACGGTATGAGGAAATAATCTTCCAGTATTCTGAAATTTTTATCTAATTCAGCAAATAAGCTACACATAACACTGACAAATGAGTAGAATTCTAGCATGTTTTCATTTTTTCACTTTCATCTTAATAGTTAATGTAGATGACAATACGAAGCAATATTCATGTTGGAACTATACTCATTCATCAATAACAATAGGTCGGGTGAGGATAAAAGGGTTCAGCAAAAATCAACAAAAGCACTTTCTTAGATTTAGTCAACTAAACGTCATTTACAATAAAGAGTATTGCATATTCTATTATGTGTAGTGCACATACTTATGTTAGTAAAATATTTAATAAACTTATAAACATGTACATATTTATATCCAAATATACACACATTTTTTTGATAGAGCTGATGATTAAACATTTATTGCCACATTGCTGGTTATGTTCTTCAGAAAGAGGAACTTGCAAAGTAAGGCTAGTGACAAATAAGAGAATACTCTAAGGCCATATCATTTATCACTATTTGAGGCTGATGAAGATGGACCTCAAGATAGGAAAAGAGATTACAGGCAAGCTGGATGGAATCTCTATCAGGATTACTACAAAACCTTTTGTATGCAAAGCAGGCAAAGTTCAAGAATATAAGAGTATGACTTGGAATAAAATCTTCTCAGGGCCCAAATACTAAGGCTCTTCGGAGAGACAACTCTTACAGAAAAAAAAGTCAATGGGAACCATACAAAGATCTCTCAGTTTTTAGTCCATAAATTGTCACTTCTCTCTTTGGATTGGGTCACTTTTACATTACTCTTTTGGGTGTCTGTCCTTCTTCCTCAACTTGTCCTACAAAACATTTGTGGACTGAAAATTCCACAAGGGCAGGGCTTCTATCTGTCTTATTCATTCTGTTAACACTAGCATCTGACATACTCATGACATATAGTAGGCACTCAATAAATATTTATTTAAAGAACGAATAGATAAAACAAAATAGCAACAACTCTTTCCTTTATTCTTAGTTCAACTGATCATGGCTGGAATTTTATAACAACATTACAAAAGCAAACACACTCACACACACACACACACACACACACACACAATGAGAAATAAGCAAAAAACTAAAGTTTTCAAAGTATGAGTTTACATTCTTATAGTAGTAGTAGTAAGAATGCCTGCCAAATACAACTTCCTGTTGTTTTCATACTCAGTCTGCACCTTAACCATGTGGCCTCCCTTGTCAAGTGTCATGTTGCTTTATGATTCCTAGGAGCTAATGGAATTTAAGCTTTTCACAAGTCAAAAAAATATCAACACCAAAACTCCACTCTGTTCCGAGTCACTTATGGCCCCTAGGAACCTCCCAAAAATTAGAAGATCATTTGCAAAATGGTAATAATAGCATATTGACCTTTCTTCAAGTTGCCACTGTTGCTTACCGTTTTTTTGTGTTTCTGGAGAAAGGGGAGGTGAATGAATGCCAGGTGGTTACCCTGAGCATCCAGGAGCAAAGCAAGCCAAAGAATGCAAGAGATGTTCCCAGGCATCCCAAGCATCAAAAGTGGGGATACCAAATCTGCTGGCACATTTGAAACATAAAAAAATTGGAGATAAAGACAAGAGGCTCTGGAGGAAGGTAACACTGAAATTTGGTAGATACAAACAATACAGACAGAAACCATGAAAGAGAGGTGAGATAATCACCATGATTGAGGCCACAGACTCGCCTAGTATTTGTCTTCTGTTGACTACTATCTGAGTGATGGGGTGATAAATTGTCTAATTTAAAGGCATGAGGTTATGGTAAGCATAGACTTATAATCACCGTCTCTGTGAGTGGTCTTTAGGTTCATAGCTTTAGGATATAAACAGAGCTTGAATTCATAAAAACAGCATGGTCAACATTTTTACCAAGATAAGAGGAAATTTACTCCTTCACAAGGTATCTCCTTAGGATTTATAGCTTATTTAATAACTAGAGATTCCAGGTTCTTCCAGATGGTCTATTCTATTCTTTATCTGACTAAAGTTTTAAGATCATGGACATATGTCTAAAATAACAAAATAAAATATAAAATAAAGTTTTATAGCTGGGGTACAAGAGAGTTTGGCCATGATAATAGATAGGTAAAGGATAAAACAACTTTGAAAAGAGAACTTAGGATCTGGTGTCAGTATGTGGTCAACAGAGACCACTAACATGTAAGAACCATAACTATATAGAATCAATTTCCAGGGGATGCATTCTAAAATGGAAAGGAAAATTAAAGGCTAGCAGCAACTTGAATTTAATGCTCAAAAAATTCCATACAGAAAAATTTTAAGTTAAAAAATAAATATTGAAGAAGAATTCAAGGATAACGAATGGCTCAAGATGAACACTAAAAACAATGGAGGGGCTGGATAAGTTGATAATGGCCTCAAGATTGACTCTACAAAATTATTTAAAATGAAATGAGCGTTCTTATAATATAAAACACCTAATCTTTGGGTCTTTAAATGACAGTGTATAGATTTTTTCCAGGGATGCTATAAGGGGAATCCTTATATTGGATGAGGTAGGAAATGAAGAAGGTTATTTCAGTTAGTTGCAAGACAGAGTTCCACTCAGGCTAACTCATGTTTGTTGTAAGGACAGTTGTGGCAATACAGTTATCTTTACAACAAATAACTTGCCAGATATTCAAGAATAGAAATTGCAATATGCCCAGCACTTTGGGAGGCCAAGAGGGTGGATCACCTGAAGTCAGGAGTTCGAAATTAGCCTGGCCTACAGGGTGAAACCCCATCTCTACTAAAAAAATTATAAAAATTACCCAGGTGTGGTGGTGCATGTCTGTAGTCCCAGCTACTTGGGAGGCTGAGGCAGGAGAATTGCTTGAACACGGGAGGCGGAGATTGTAGTGAGCCAAGATTGTGCCACTGCTCTCTAGCCTGGGTGAGATGCTGTCTCAAAAAAAGAAAAGAAAAGAAATTGCAATATGACCATACCTAAAGAAACTGGAACATAAAGTTATTCTGTATTTCTTGAAGCTCTGGACCTCAACAGCACAAGTTTGGGGATTTTAGTCACAGGCAGGCTCTCATTAATGCGGCTAAGCACTATGCTACCCTCTCTTCCTGTTTCTCTTTCTGTCTCTTGCTTCTCCTATTACTACTTGACTTCTTTTTCAACTCCATTCTCAATTTATCAGTAATTTCTGCTGCTTCATAGTTTTAAATTACTCACAACTTTGCTCATTCATGTCTGTTATGGTCCTTCTCTATGATCCCACTGTTCTACAGTACTAAGAAGTGTAGTACAGAAAGGTAACTGATTATCCCATAAGAGTCATTGGTTGAACTTTTAGCACTAAGCTACATCATAGATCACTGGTTAGCTTAAGGTGTGCCTAAAGTCAGATTCTCACATCTGATGCCAACATGTGACCAGGGTAGGATCCTGGGTCCTGTGGTAACAACACAGCATTCCAGGGCTTGCCTTTCTACATGGTCTGTAGAAAACACGGTTTCTCTTAGGAAAGAGCAGGGATATCTTGATTAACCTGTTTAGAATAATAGGAAGGAATAAAACGGAATAAATAAGCCTCTAAGGTCTGTCTCAACTCTCAGTACATAATTCAGACAAATGGAAACTGGCATGCAAGGAAGATGAATACAAATACCTCACAGCCAAGCTTAGAAAGGAAACTCATCAATAATATCAAATAAGAATTCTGGTGGTCTTGTTAGAGTCACCACTACTGCCTTATCTGCCATCTGGGCCATTTCAACAACAACTCAACACTCAGAAAAATGAGGTTTTACCCATGAATGATAGAAAGCATTCCCTCTTCCCAGGGACCAAAATAAAGAGGCAATAATCAAACCCAGCAGCCTGATATTTCTGTCTGGTTAATATCTCAGTCAGTGTGAAGAGGGGGACAATGGGCTGGACTTGGCACATGCCCTCACACTGAGACAGCAAGCCAGGAATATTTTTCCTAGAAAGCAATCCAGTGGGGAGCCTCTGTGAGAGAGTCAAATATAAATTATTCATTTTCTGTTCTTTGTCTACTACCCCCAGCAAGCCTGGTTCTGCAGAAGCAAACAGAAGTCAGATGAAGGTATCATGACAGGGTGCCGTGCACTAAGCCCAGCTGAAGATCACTGTTTCCCAAAAAGTGTGCATGCCACAGAGAACTGCAGGAAGCCTAGGTGGTAGCAGGAGGAAAGAACAGTCACTGGTCTGATTGAGAGGTAGGCCCCCAAATTTGCCATGGCTCAGCCACTTAGTGGATAGGCAAATTCTTCAATTCTGTGGAACTAAGTTTTATTAAATGTAAAAAGATGGTAACTGAGGGTGATCTGGAAGGTTGGTTTTGGAAAAGCACACGATTAAGGTTGCAATTTCCTTCTGACTACTCAGGTTTCCTAGCTCAGGGGAATGCTGTAAGTAGAAGAAAATCTCACCTGGAGAACTGCAACCTTGGGAGCCTCAAAAGGGAATACTCTGAACAGAACATAACACTAGAGGCAATGAAGAAATTTACTCTTGAAGAGTGACTACAGCCTGTAGAAGATCTGGACCACAAATGGCAACACTGAACACGGGTACCAGGATGTGTCAAACCATGAAAACCATTTTTCAACATCCACACCATGAGGCCATGACCAGATGAATCATTTTTCTAGTTTTCTACTTTCCTGAAATTTAGAAATAGGACTGGACTCTTTGGACCAAGTTAGTGGAAATCTTGGACAATAGATGGAGGGAAATCTCAGAATAATTCTGTGATACCTGAATATTAAAAAAGAAAAAGAAGTGACTTCACACCACTAAGTTGGTGAAGAGGATCATGCAACTTTCATTTGATCATGTAGATTATCAACATGAATTACCAACATGAAGCTTGGCTGTTAGCTTAGCTTCATGGTTTCCACTCACTGTCAGAACCTCAGTCCCTAATAGGGCCTCCAGCCTTCCATAGCTTCTTTCTAGCGGGTTTACCTTCCCTCTACATCTTCCAGAACCTTTGTTCAGATCAACTCTGGTGCAAGTGAGTACAACCGCTTAACTGACCCGTAGGTGTCTTGCTTACCCAGATCCAGTTCAAATAATCACCTTTGGCCATAAAAATGATCTGATTAAATAAGAGAGAGACTGGATTGAGGATCTCTGCTTCTTAGTCACCTGTATCACCAGCAAGTCAGGTTGCCTTCATGGCCTCCATGTGTTAAATATAGGGCACTTATCCTGAGACCCAGGAGGGTCAATGATCAAGTACCACCATTAGTGACTGCATGGGAGTTTAAAATGGTATTGACACATTCACCCTCACTTGGATTATGTAGAGCCCACTCTTCATTATCTGGTCAAATCCCACATATAGGGAATATTTGTGTTAATAGCATTTTCAAACCAAATATGGACTTTTGTCACAAAAACGTGATGTTTGTCTAAACTTTTGCACCATCCGTTCTTCTCTTGGTGTGGGGCCTTACCAGGCTACATCATCCTTGAATACCTACAGATTAGACCAGGAGTCTTCTCATAGTTTCATTTCTTAGTAACCTGCCATCCACTTTAAGACTGTCAGGCTGTTTGTGAATATTCTCCCAAAACAGCTGGATTTTGCTACTTGGATCACCTTCAACTATTTTTAAGAGCTTACTTTCTCATGAACACATATATATCCAAATTCATGAATATCTATTTATTTCTATAGCATTTTGAGGGTGCTTGCTCATATTTTTCAACAAATAGTCTTAGTGACCTATTTTACAGAGAGGCATTATCATTATTTCTTGGGTTAAAGAAAGGAGAATTAAAATTAACACCTTAAATTAGTGTATATTTATCACAAGGGGGGAAGACAGCCTGAGAAAAATGGAGATAAATATTTATAATAATATTTTCTCTTATATAGACATATTTAATAGGTATTAAATATTTGTAATAAATATTTTCTATTATTAAGGATAGATTTATAAATATTTATAACAAATATTTATATTTACACTTGTATATACATATACATCTATAACTATGAACATACATGTGTATTTGTGTGCATATCTCCATGTACAATATGTGGCAGTAGCTGCCTTGGTGCTCACTGCTACTGGGAGAATAGATAGGGAAACAAGTGACATACTCTAGAGTCTTTCACAGAAGTAGAGTAAAAGCACGAAGAGGAAATATCAATTCTGCCCTGGGGTATGGGAACGAAGAAAAGGAAACGGTGTGGAATAAAAAATTCAGATGAAGTGGTGCAAAGAAGTTGGGCCCTGAAGAAAACATAGGTTCTCACCAAGCAGACAGAGCTGAAACGCAAACACCCTGTGAGGTTAGAGTCTGCAGGTGGTCTTTAGCACTAGATGAGTGTGAGGCTCAGGCCAAGGAGAAAGATAAGGTTGGTGAAGCAAATGCAAAATTGTGGAGAAGCTTGAATGCCATTCTTTATCTCCTGCGGAGAAGTTCGGATTCTATGCTTGGGACATCCAGAGTCCCCATTCTGATTGGCCCATAGTTGCTGCTCCAAAAATTGCACAGTGAGGGGGATTATGTGAACTTTTCTGAGCTCTCAAGAGAAAAGAGTCATGACTTCTTGTAACATGAATGTATCCACATCCAGCATGAATGCAGGAGCCAAGTATGGCCACACATCTGCCAACTATTGATCTCTGCAGCTGAGACAGGTTAGACATGTAATAAATATGCCTTGACTAGGGGACAAAAACAATGTCATTAGACTTGCTCATCCTAGAAACATGAAGCCGTAATTAGCCAGGATTGGTTTTACGTGCAGGACCTATTACCCTGCAATTTTAACTGTATTCTCCCAGGTGATTAATTTTACTACATTTGTTGGTGGCATACTACCATTTTCTAGGCACTCCTGGGAATACTGAAATTCAGGACCAATATTCTCTCCAGAAAAGCCTATTAAATATTAAATGGAATAAAATTCCTAGGTAACCCATACTTTAAACAATACCATCTATGTTACACACAACCATAAGTATTGAAGAACCATCTCAGCTATTGCATGCCACTCACACCACTCTCATCCACTAGCACTAGACGCTCTTTCCTAATTTAGTCTCAGAGGAACCTTGTTAGCTGGCCTGCCTCCTTTATCCATTTATTCCTCTACATTTAGTAAGAAATTATGAAGTACCAGACTCTGATCTTCCAGATAAACAGACCTAGACCTAGTCCTCTTGGAACTCAAATTTTAAAGGGAAAAGCAGACATTCAAGCAAGGAATTACATTTTCTACTGAGTGCTCAGTCTCTAGAATTCTCTAAGGTTCATGTCAGGAATAGCTTCACAAAGAATTTCTTGTTTATTGTTTTCTTTCAACCAAATGAACTCTTATTCATTTTATTGGCAGTTGCCATGATTTTTGTTTTCTCTCCTATTTAATATCTGCAATACCCTCTTGGCTTTTTAACCTTGAAAGTGACATCCAATCTCTCCTTGAGATTATTTCCCCAGCTAGTCTTCCAGAGGCCTTTCTCTGTGTAATTTTCATTATTATCATTACAGGCCTGATATAGATTGATACATAGTCCAATCCACATATTCTTTTATTCTTGTTTTTAGCCCTGTTGGACTAGATGTTTGCCTCTGATGCCTCTGGGAATCTGTCTTTTGAATTTCCTCATGGAATCTACTTCAGAAGTACCCCCAGATAACTTCCTTAGCCCTGTAATACCTTAGGTAGAATACCTGACCCAGCGTACCCCTTGAAATCCAACACCAAGGTGGCCTTCCTGAGCCCCTTAAAGATAGGGATTCACATTGGGTAAATTACAGTTTTATTAGGAGATTGATGACTACCTCATTAAGTGCTTTGGAAGCAAATAAGCCCCCAAACTGTAATCTATCGGTGGTGAACTTCCAGGCATGCTTGGCCTCTAGTATGAAATATTCAAAGTAAATAGGAGACCAAAGACTTATAACAATTCTATTATCAAGTTCTAGTTAACACCTCCATGTATTAATTATGGGGACTATTTCTTTTATTCACTGTCTCAATTTAAATGGCTTTACTTTCCCTGGAGAACTTGTACTTCAAAAAGATCATATTTTCTCAAAGTTTCTATTGCCAACCTGTGACTAGCAGGAATCCCAGCTGGACATTTTAGTCTTTTTCAACATCTTAGTCTCTTTTGCCAGATTTGATCTGCCTCTCCCGAGCTCAACCTTGCGTCATTCAGAAAAATCATTCAAATAGCTTTCACCTCAAAGTGGTTCATTGAGAGAGTTTTCCCCCCACAGAGAATGATGTCTGCTCTGATTAGCATAGAATCCAGCCAGTTCTTTTTCTATGACCAAGGACAATTTTTTTTTTCAACTGTGCCAGGAGATTTATAATCTACCAGCTGGAAATATTTTTTTTTCTAAAAACAACAATGTTAAAATCTACAAGGGTGGGGTTATAAAGAAATACCTAGCACACCCTCAGAGAAGCTTGCATTATATCTAGACCTTGGTTCAGAATGTGTTATGTTCTGTTCCAGAGATGACAAAAGATTTAGCAGAAAAGCAACCTTGCATGATGGGGGAGCTGGAAGGCCGTAACCCCCACATAAAGAGAGGGCTACGATTGGAAGCATACAAATCACAGAAGTTCTTTCAACCACTTGTGTCTAAATCTTGCCTCGCAACTCAGAGTAATGATGAGTTATTCTGCTGATTCAGATCACAAAAAGGAACTGGACTTTTCCTGAGAAGAAAAATGGAAAAAAGAAAATTTGTAGCAGCCAGTGTTTAAAGATGTCCCACAATGAACCACACCTTTCAATATCCGTGCGTTCATGAGATCCTTTCCCCTTGAATCTGGGTTGGGATTTTGATTTGCTTGAAGCCAGTAAAACACAGTGCAAGGAATGCTGTATGTCTTAGGAGGCTGGGTCAGAAGTCTTGCAGTTTCCACCTTGGTAGACAATGTGCTTACTCTGGAGGAAATCAGCTTTATACAACAGGTCTGACCTGTTGAGAAAAGAAGTCACCAACTTGTGAGAAAAGACCCAATTAGGATGTCCAGTCTTGTTGGGTCTTCTGATGGCTCTAGCCCCAGGTGACGTCTGTAACACATGGAAAGAACCAAGTGAGAACTATCTTGAACCCACAGAAATATTAGAGGTAAGAAGTTGTTGTTTTGGGCTACTAAAACCAGCATGGGGAGAATGAGGTGATGGGGGAGGAGGATTGTGGTTACACCAAAATAGATAATAAGAAGAAATTATCTTAAAATGAGGGATGCTGACTCCAGATGTTACATCACATCAGCCCTACATTATACAGGAATTTTTCATGGAAAGTGTCAAAAACAAACATGTATGGTCTTAAGTAACAAAAAGGAAATTTACTGGTTCAAGTAGCTGAACATGTTAGTTGTGCTGGAGTTAAATGGAGTGCTTATATTAGCTAGGATACCACTTCAGTTTCCAAAAATTAAACATGGCTTAAATAATAAGCCCATTTCTCTTTCACATATAAGTTCAAGGAAGATAGCACTTCTTTTCCTTGAAGGCATCAGGAACCCAGAATTCATTTATCTTATTGCTCTGCCATTATTGATACAAAAGTCTATCTCTTCTGTTAAAATGGCTGCTGCAGCTCCGTTCATCACAGTCACATCCCCTTAAGTAGGAGGGGGGAGAAAGTGAATGAAGGATGTGTTTCTTCTCTTTAAGGGCAGGATGTAAAAGTCACACATATAACTTCTGCTCACATTCAGTTCACTATAACTGAGTCACTTTGACACATCTGGCCACAAGAGGGTCAGGTAAATATAGTCTTTATTGATGGACTTCTGCCCAACTAAAACTTCTATTACTATGTAAAAAGATTTCTGGGAGACAAGTAGCAATCTCCAATACATGCAGTCCCCAGTATAAGGGGGTAAGAGGACTGAGTAAGGGGAAAAAGCATTCACTGCAAATGTATTGATGACATTTTTATGATTCTAAAATTTTTTAACAATACAAAGATTGTTTTTCCCTTGAACATTATTACCAATGGCATTGATACCACTAATTACCTTCCATTTCTCTAATAAGACAGTCTACATTGTGATTCTGAGGTTTTTTCTTTTCTTGCTTTTGTTGTTGTTGTTGTTTTGTTTTTGTTTTTTTTGAAGTTTGTGCATGACTTTTCAATTAAAAAATAGAGTTTAACAGGTAAGTTAGAATATATACATGAATATATTAGTGAGCTTGACATTTAAAATTCGTAAACACTGCTGGGCACAGTGGCTTACGCCTGTAATCCCAGCACTTTGGGAGGCTGAGGGGGGCAGATCATGAGGTCAGGAGATTGAGACCATCCTGGCGAACACGGTGAAACCCCATCTCTACTAAAAATACAAAAAATTAGCCAGGCGTGGTGGCAGGCGCCTGTAGTCCCAGCTTCTAGGGAGGCTGAGGCAGGAGAATGGTGTGAACCCGGGAGGCGGCGGAGCTTGCAGTAAGTGGAGATCACACCACTGCACTCCAGCCTGGGTGACAGAGCGAAATTCTATCTCAAAAAAAAAAAAAAAAAAAATTGGTAAACACTAATATAAACGTTTTAATAGAGGCTATAGACCTTTTCTCTTTCTTTAGAAAGTAAAATATTACATATACATTGAAAACCTCTGCTACACTCCCCTGTCCTGTTTGCCTCCCTTCCTCTCTAAATGAATCTCATTTCATGAATTTTCTGTGTATCAATGCACATCATCATACTTTCCCTAACAATAATAGGAATTATAGCAAACACAGTGTTTGTTATGTGTAGACATTCTTGTAACAGCTCTGCAAACATTAACTCATTACATCTTTATAATAATGAAGAGGTAGTTATCATTATTATACCCATTTTACAGATGAAGAATCTGAAGCATATGAAGGTTAAATAACTTTCCCAAGGGCACACAATCAGTAGTTCAGTGGTGGAGTCAACATTCAAATCCATGCCTCCTAACTCTAGGTCAAATGCATGGTGACTACAGTTAATAATAATATATTGCATATGTGAAATTTACTAAGAGAAATCTCAAGTGTTCTCACCACACAACAAAAAGAGACTACTATGTGTGCAGATGGATGTATATATGCATACCTTAAATATATACAATTGTTACTTGTCGATCATAACTGGGGGAGAAAAGGTCAATCAGAAGTGACACAAATTTGATGTAAGTATTAAGTTAAAAGCTAGAGACTCCAAGATGGAAGCCAGTTATCAGAAACTGACCCAACCAAATAACATCTAAAATATTATTGCCCAAAAGTTGTATCACATGGCACTAAAAATGCAAGATCACACAAACACACACACACACGAAATAAATCACTGAACCCATGAATAAATTTGGAAAATGATGTCTGCTACATCATTCTTTTAAAATCTTTTAAAAGGTCCTGGAGCTTTTGAAAAAGTTACATTATCTGTACAAAGTAGAAAAAATTAAAATCAATTCTCAGCCCAATTTTCTATCTATGCCCCCAAATTGGTCTTGTCTCTGCAATGTAAAATAGAGCTCCAACTGAGTGCCGCCTGGGATTCAATCTTTCATTCAACCATGAAGCATTTATCGATCAAAAGACATTAAGATACAAAGACAATTAAGTGAGGTAGAGCCCTGGAATCATATGTAAATTGTGTGCTAAGACCATGGCCTGTATGAATGCCCCTATCATGAAGCTCCCTTTGCTGACTTTGGGACCCAAGGAGTTATTTGCAAAGGTTCATAATAATCCTCTCTCACACTCCAAGAAACCTACACTAGAGGCACTTAGAGAAATTCAAGTGCTTTGGCAATTTATGACTGTATATATTATTAAATAATACTGTTTTGCATAGAAATAGAATTTCTTCACAGATTTATGAACAATCCCTTGGCCTCTTAAAAAGACATGCACTAGACTAAAACAATATTATATCAAAATGTAGTTGATAAACCAGTTAAATTAGGTGGCCTGACATGCTTTGCTGTCCCAAATTTTCATGCTTGTAGCTTCTCTGGGAAACAAAATTGTGTTTTAATGAATGCACTGTCATCTCTTCATTTCTCCTCAGTGTGTTTTTATCCCTGGTGCTCTTTCCTTGGAGTTACCCTCAACTTGTGAGGGAAATATCTCAATTATAGAATTTGTGACTAGAAAAAAAAATCCTAATAAAATATGTAGTTTAATTTCCTCATTTTATAGACTAAGAAATTAAGACAAAAGAAGGCTGAGGGGTTATCTCAACTTCCTAAAGCCAATTAGAGTCCAGGGCAGGACTGGAAAACAAGTCACTTGGAGTGTGTCACCATTAAGATGCAAGAGGATGTCAGCAGCATTGGAACAAAATGGCTGAGATGTGGTTTAAGTTTTATGCTTAGATTGTTATGTTCAAGCATTTGAGGGGTGGTTCATGCACCATCTGCCAGCTAGACAGTCCAGTAGCAAAATAACCATTTCCTAAATCTTGATTTATTTAGAATGGTGAAGTGCAAGAGATAAATATATTTTGGAAGGGAAATTAATATCTCTGGTTCCTTCTCCTTTTTGGCCATGCTACTAAAATATCTCCCATGGCTCTATAGCTTAGTATCCTCTTTATTTCCTTCATTGTGCATATTGCACCCAAAAAAGTTAATTTATTTACTTATTTATTGTCTTTCTTCCTCATCATTCTCCATTGGAACAATTCTTCCAATTTGTCTATTTCATCATTGTGTGCCTGGTCCCTACTATAGCACTTGGTACAGAGAAGACACTCAGTACCTGAGTGGGTGAAGCCAAATCCAAGTGGCAAATGGGAGAGAAGAGGGCAAGATAGCTACAGAGCCCTCTGTGGTTTCTGCTGGAGAGAGGTGCAAGGAGCCTGTTGAGGAGGACTTCCTGACAGTGAGGAAAATACTTAATAGAATGTGAGCAGTTGAGAATAAGTTAGACAGCAGTAGCTGCACTGGAGGGAGATTAGATACATGCAGAGTGGAGTAGGAGGCAGTTTGGAGCCTCCTGTCAAAGGCCTGGGAGCTGAGCTCTTCCTGAGTCAGCTGGGTGGGAGTTGCCTACGGAGGTGTTATGCAGCTTGATCTTTGTTTAGGCTGAGAATAAAAATGTTACTGAAACACCAAAATCCTTTTATCAAATCTTTCTGTTGCCACTACCTGGGTCCCCTTATCCCCTACCCCTCTACCCCTGCCATTATAAGAAGCCACCATGACCAGAGGGAGAAGTCTAGATGGTTAATATGAGTCCAGTCACATTTCAACTTTTCCGCAGTGCCTCCTCCATGAGATGCCCTCTGCAGCAACTGAAATAACCAATGACACTGTGCTAACGATCATTTAAAATGGTATCTAGGGAGATTCCGAAAGGCAGCATGCCAGAATTTGGGAAAGGGATATTTCAGGCCAGGCCACCAGAATTCATGTGCACTTTTCCCAAAAAGGACTTCAGGTTTAAAACAAAGAAACAAAAGAAGCCTTCCTAGGGCAGAAAGCATGTGTGCTGTTGTAGTTTTCTGTACTCCCTCCTCCCCAGCAGACGAACGGCTCCACATGTGTTGCCCAGACAAAGGCCCGTTTTGTCAGTATCCAAACCATGGAGCCTAGATGCTTCTGTTTTGACCACCTCCAATGGCATGCATTCCCCACACCAACCCTCCTAAAAGGATAAACTAGCCTGCGGCAGAATAGAGGAGTAACAATTTGCAAATAGCTGAGGGTAAATGAGACTGTGGAGTTGCTGCAAATATGTAGACAATCAGGCGCCGTGTGATGTACCGAGGCAGCCGCAGCACCTTAGCTGGATGGAAGGAGTGAGGCTGGGGTTGACACTGGTTTTGGATCACAGAATTACATAGTTACTGCAGACAAGGCTTTCTTGCCTGTGAGAACTGCGCTAACACCTCCCACACATCTTGTGGAATGGGTTGAGCTGTGGTGTGGCCATGGTCTCTGTGCTTCTCTTGTTAACTGATGCCTGATGGCTGGGCCCCAATATTCAACTTAAGAGAACAGCTTTCTCCACTCAAGGAAGCTATTCTGCTTTCAAACTCTTTATTAACTGAATTTCTTTTATTGTGGGTTTATCTTATGGAAAGTTTTGGTGGAAACCTATTATATATCTGCCAGGCACCTTCTTTTAAAAAGTCTTCCAATTTGGCCATTTGTCAATCTATCCACCTGATTCCTGCAGAAACTCCCCTGCCGGATCCTGCTTTCTGACACTAATCACAGCTGACTGATTCAGATGTAGATATCTGACCCAAGCTGGTGTTTGGCCAACAATGTTGTTGGCCTGGCTGTTCCTGAGACCCAGCCAAATTCATATTCTTGAGTTCCTTAAGATCCCCCCCACTTCAATTGAAGGTAGCTCAAGCTAAGTTTCTGTTCCACGCAATAAAATGTTGTAATTAATACAGGAGAGAAGGGGAAGAAAGAATTATCATATACCTATCATATAGCTATAATCAATGAGTAAAGATGTTTGAAAATAGTGATTCTCAACTGGGGGCTATTTTGCCCTCTTAGAAGACATTTGGCAATGCCTGGAAATATTTATTTTTGGTTACAAGTGTGGAGCATGGGTGATACTGGCTTGTAGTTGCTGCCAAACATCCTACAATGCACAAGAGAACCCCCATAACAAAGAATTATCCAGCCCAAAATGTCAATAGGAGAATCTTGCTGTAGTACAGGATAAATCAGGAGAGAAACAGATGAGTAGTGAGTCAAGAGAGGCACACAATGATCTGAGGCATCTGGGGCTGGGGGATAGAGGCAAAACACCTGCTTACTAGGTTTCTGATTGGCAACCATTAGATGGTGGCTCCATTCACCAAAAAAAAAAAAAAAAAAAAAAAAAAAAAAAGATAGGATGCAGAGCAGGTTTGGGTTTTAGCCTTAGAGATACTGAGTATGAGAGGCTTCTAAGTTATGTAAGTGGAGATGTCTCAGAAGCAGTTAGTTTATAGGTGTGGAAGTCAGAAGGGAAACTAGGCAAGAAAAATAGATTTAGAGGTCATCAGGATATGGAAGTCGATTGAAGATATAAAGGTAATAATATTGCTCAGGAAAAATGTACAAAATAAAAGGGCAAGACATAGGACTCCCGAAAGAACATCAACATTGAAATGACAAGAAGGGTAACAGAAGCAAGGAGACTGAGAAACAATGAATGAAAGAAGAAACAACACTCAAGAGAGTGTGGTACCAAGGAAGTAAACGAGTGTATTTCAGAGGGAAGTGGTCATTATCGTTGTAAGACTGAATCTTTCTTATCTGAATAAGGAAAGAGCAAATGGTTGACTTCTCATAAGAAAATGCCAGTGGGAAATTGTCAAGCATGAGTTCCTTGGCCATGTGTTAAGAGGAGGCTTAGGGTAATGGTGAAGGTAGGATCCAGATCATACTAAAAAGATGAGTAGACAGAAGAGAAGGAAATAGAAAGAGTGAGTGTGACTAGATCTTCCAAGAAGCTTGTATGTGATTAGAAGGAAGATTAAGGTGCATCTCTTTTTTGTTAGGAAATGAAATTAAATCCAAGACATTGTTCCTGCCTAACTTCAAATCCAGCAGGAAATACAGCACTTATCTTTTTCTATAAGGCAAAGAGACATCTAAGCCAGGGAGACTGGAGTTTGGAGGAAATAGTTCTCATTGGTGATCAGAGTCTTTAGGGGAAGATTAAAAGAGGTAGTAGAACTTAACCTGGTCCCCAAAGAAGGAGCAGAACTTAGAAGCATGGAATGCAGATAAAAGCACAGACATACAACAGCATTTGAGGAACAGAAAATAGCCTATTTTGGCTGGAGCAGAAAGATAGATTTAGGAAGGATTCGCATATCATCTGTTTCATAGTTTTCAAAATGTTCTCTGGGGAGCCCTAGGGTTTCTACAGAGATGACCACAAGTGAATTTTGTAGATTAGAGATGGTAAACTATGACCCTTGGGTCAAATTCAGCCTGCCATACATTTTTCTAAATCACGTTTTACTGGAACACAACCACACTCGTTTATTTACATACTCTCTGTGACTGCTTTCCACACTGCCCTAGGCAAGTTGAGTAGTTGAAACAGAGAGTGTATGGCCCACAAAGCCAAAAATATTTACTATTTGACCCTTTTCAGAAAAAGTTTGCCAGCTCCTGTACTAGGTAATGGAAGCCTTCCCATTCATATGATATATTTTTTTTAGTTATTTTCACCATTATTGGTATAAACTTTTCTAGAATGCATTAAAAGGCTTTATGTAAACACATGATGATACTGTTACATGAACTAAGGCTTTCTGCATCTTACCACAAATAAGTGAAATAAACACTTTATATTCTTTCCTTTCTTCTAAGGTAAAATGTAATCAAACACGATTCAGCTTTGCTGAGATGACGCCAGCACTGTTGTAAAGTTAAATCATCACCCTAGGTCATAGCGCAAGAATGACTGCAGGAAAGCTCCCTATGCCCACTCATCTCTAGTTTTACTTTGTTTCTGACAGGAGAAAGGATTACATTTGCCTTCACTCTGACTGGGTTGTGTTTAGTTCTACCCAGTGGTGGAAGTACACGTTACTTTTCCCCTGCCATGACATTCAGTGATGAACATGCTGAGAATCAGGTGTCACATATGCAGTAGTATAAATTAATGAGCTTCTGTGTGGAGGTTAGTAACCCACAGAAGCCACTGACACCAGAAGTAGTCTTTGCATAAGAAATCATCTTTTGTGGTACTAAGTCCCTGGAATTTTGGTATTATTTCTTAATATAGTATAACCTATCCTATCCTGATAAATACAGTGGCCTCTTGGAATCGTTATCTGCATAAGAATGCTTTCCTCATGCTATACAGTTTCAGAATCATATGCCTTAGAGCCCTTCAGTATTCAAAACTTTGTATTTTCTCTTTCTTTAATATAAGGTTATCATTTTAAACAGTTATCAGCCTGTCCCACATTCACATTCATTTATAATTTGCTGCTCCTAATCTTCTATAAGCTAAGTAGTTACTTATAATTATTATAATCATTCTAAAGTAAAATTAGTTGTCTCTGAGAGATCTTGAGGGGATTTCTTGTGACTAAAATGTTTTCATAGCATGAGTTCTATGATACCCATTTTGATATGCAGAGGTCCTTTTGACTTCATTTCTTGTTTTGGGTGGTATTCTAAATAAGAGAGGCTCTTGACCAGTACTTTTTGGATAAGACATGTATGGATTACCACATGTTTAATAAAACTGCATGGAATTGTTCTGGAAATTTTCAGACTTATTTGTAGGTAGATGTGATATATATGTGTTTTAAAACTATGTTTACATACCTGTGATACATCTTCACCCTAAATATATGTTTAGCTTTTCATAACAGACTTGTCACTCTCCTCTAACACCTATCTCAGTTACAGGTTTCATTATCCACGTATTCATCAGAGGCAAAATTCCGTCATTTTCTTGGACTCCTCCCTTGTCATTCCTCTAACAAACAATGGACTATCAAGTCTTGTTGATTCTGCCTCTACAATATGTTTCAAAAGTCTCAGCTTACATACAGAACCCTTCATAAATTGGCACTATCTTACTTGTAATGGACATTTGATATTTTCCTTACCAATAACTGTTGCTTACTATTTGGGTAACAGCAACCAAGTTTGATTTGGGAACTCTAACTTTCTCCCATTGTTACAGCTTGATAGGACTCTCTATCAAGGGATTTTTGTTCTCTCTAAGCCAAGAGGTGTCCAAATTGTACCATTCAGATGCTGTCCCACTGGTCTTCAGTGTTTAAATGAACTCACTGAACATAATTCATCCCATGAGGCTGCCTGAAGAGACCACCATCAGTTTCTCAGGGCCCACTTCCTGTCTTTTTTGTATCCTGGCTCTTCAGTATTTCCTATAATTCTGAGTAGTGCTAAGTTCTTACAATAAATTGTGTGTATGTGTAAGTGTGTGTGCTTGCAGATGTGTGTGTATGTGTGTGTGGTTGGCCTATTTCATCAGTTTCTGTTGCTTGTAACCAGAGAATTCTAACTGATAAGCTACCTTCCAGTCTCCTCCCAGTCCTCTTTTTCTCACACCTCCTAGATTCCAGGACCGTAAGAAGCTGAACAGTTTCCATAGCATGCCCTACACTTCCATTCTTCTTGCATTAGCCCATACTCTTCCTTATTCCCATAACAGCCCTTCTTCATTTCTGGAAAATTCCAATTCATTATTAAAGTATTAGGTCAGATATGGAAGTATTTCTATGTCAAACCCTTCTCTGGCCCTAACAGGTAAAATTAAGCATCCTTGTCTTTATGTACTCATAGCATTGTATATATCTTTCTGACTTAAAACATGGTATCATGGATAGTGAGTCATGTGTTCAGTGCTTCAAGGAAATGCTGAAATCCTTAAGGGCACCCAGGCAAAGTTCAACAAATATTTGTTGAATTGAATGAACTGAATCACATCTACAGAGAATACAGATTTTTTTTTCTCAAAAGATGGAACTCATTTTATTTATGTTTATGTGTTTTAAAATTTCCAATCCTGTATGTCTTTTAAAAATTGTTTCCATTTTACTTAAAAAAAGTATTGTCCTTGAGTGATGGACACCCTGAGTACCCTGACTTGATCATTATACAACATAAACATGTAACAAATCTTCTCTTGTACTCCATAAACTAATACAAAAAAGGAAAATTGCACTATTAATGCTTTATAAAGCTTAGAATTAATAACTGATGAGAAGTAGAAAGCAAAAATAGTTGCCCCACATCTCTTTTTTTCTGTAATTCTCTGCCTCTCCCTTTTCCACTGACACATCATATTTCAATGCCATGTTTTGTTTCTTTCCAAACTCCCTTGGCCTCTTATCTTTTCAGAAATATGCATTGACCCGTTATGCAATGAGCTACATTGCATAATAGACAGGATTTCCCTCCTGTCTTGAGACCCTGTGGAAGAAAAACATGAAATCCTTAATAAAGTTGCTAATGTGAATAAAGGACAAGGATGCAATTTCTTAGGAAATTCTGGAGATGGATACAGTTTGGTTCCTCATGATAAATCACTAGTGGGCTATTCAATAAAAACAAAATATAGAGAAGAAAATGCCAGACGTCCTATCTACTTCCCTAAGAAGACTGATACAAAGCCCCACTTGTCAATTGTTAAAATGAATTAACTTTAATCAGGGAAGAAAAATGCTAATCAAAACGAGGGAGAAATAAACGGAATTGGATGTATCTTTGTCTTATCTAATGATGCCAACCCTATCTCACCTGCTAACCTTCCTAATTGATCAGAGGGTTAATAAATATTTCTATGGCATTATCTGTCCCCATTCTTGGGGAAAAAAGGGAAATAATCTTCCTCACTTGACTTGAATCTCTGCATCTTAACCCCTCTGCCTATGAAATGAATTCTAAATTCCTGACCTTGGTGCACAAAGCATATAATAATTCTATCTACTCCCAACCTACCTCCTCTTTCTCTCTCATTGTACTCCAAAAGACTGTGAACTTTTCCAGGTTATCCATATACTTTTTGTTCCTCCTACTTTAGAGGATCCTCCTACTTTGGAGGAGCCTGCTGCACCTCTTAACTAGGAAACCTAATCCTCTTTGTCTACCAGGAAAATCTTCTCCACCCTTGCTTACTCTCTTTTCAAATATTTAGCCCCTCACTCTTCTGAGCCCCCACAGTGTTGTAAACACATCTCCACATCATTTGTAATTTATCTTTGATCTACTTCTCCCTATTCTGAGCTGCTTGAGAGCAGGGAGCATATACCAGTCACAGTTTCCAACATATAGTAGATATTCCAATATTTATTAGATGAGTTGATGATTACTCACTTCCAGAATAAAGCCACAGAGGGTTGTTGCTGAGGGAAAGGTAAATGTCTGGTTAATTATAACATATATATTTTTCCTTTCTTTTCATAATGTAAAGGAAGCCAAAAGTTAAGTCTTGTAATACAAATTATCCAGTTCTGTGCTAGGCCCAGTTTGGACACCTCCTAGCTTTGGGAGAACACAGTCCCATGATAGAGTCCTATCAAGCTGTAACAATGGAGGAAAGTTAGATTTTTCAAATCATATTTGTTTCCTATTACTGAAATAGGTAGAAACAGATATTGGTAAGAAAAATGACAAATGTCCATTATAAGTAAGAAGGTGCCAATTTATAAAGGATTGTGGATATAGAGATACAGTCTCACATTTAAAAACTCACAGTCTAGTGAGGCAGAAGCTTCCAATTGGTAAATGTTATAAAATAATAATAAAATATTATTTTAATGATAAATAATTTATCCTATTTAAATAAAATGAAATGATAATAAAAATGTGTTTATTTAAACCTTTCTTATTATGGGAAAATAAATTCGCTATCTCCAAATTTCACTAAAAACACTTCAAAGACACATAAATAAATGGGCCTCACAGTACTAGAGAGAATTTCATTCATCTTCACCATGCCAGTAAGCAATCATGGTATCTAGAAATTAACACCAACAGAAGCCACAAGAAATTTCTCTACATACACATAAGGGCATAAAAACAGCTGATCCATAAAACCGTTGTGGACACCAACAATAAATGACAAGGGACAAACATATACTTATCTCCAACTGGTTCTGTTTAAGGGAAAAAGAAGAAAAACGAGGTCAATGATTTCACTCAAAAAGCTATTCTAGGTTAAGCCTTTCTAACATGAGCATAGATAGAAATTGGTTTTTTCAGCCCAGATTCCAACAGCTTTAAAGAGCTTTTCTCTTTAGGGTAACATTCATTTAAGGGATCTTTCAACCTATACCATTTCCCAACTCCTAAAATTGATCATAGGAGTAACTTGATTCCAAAAGAAGATAGCATTTCAGCAATGATGGTGGGATAATAAATAAGGAATTGCTACACATTATTTTACTGGCCCTGAAATTAAAAGGTAAGATGGCACTATGAAAAAGGCATAGGCTTTAGAAAGACACAGTTTCTTCTCCTGATACTGTTTCTTCCTGGCTGTCATATTTTTGCCTGTGGGACTTTGTATAATATTTAAATCCATTGGGCATCAGTTTATCTTCATCTATAGAATTTAGATGGAAATATCCCACTCCATAGAGGCTTATGAAGATTGAAAATGATATTGTAAGAGACTTAGCCCAATATACAACATGTAGTTACATATCAGCTAATATATATGAACTTTATAAAAGTATACTAATTACTCAACTGCAATTAATTTGCTTGCTGAATTACCATTTTGGGTAGAAAATACCAAAAGATATGGAAGACAGTTCCATTGCTCTTGATATTAGGATATAAGGACATAGTCGAAGAAAAAGCTAGAGATAAAGAGCCAAGGTAGAGACCAAGACAGAAAACAACAGACTGAGAATGAAGATCGGAGAATTTCAATAATGCTGGATCATTGGGAGGAGGTATATAAACATGTCAGGTCGATTAAAAAGATCACAGTCTTAGGGAGAACAAAAAGTGAATACATAAAAGAATAAATTTCTGAACATTCTAGTTGAACTTTCATTCTACCAATGGACAGTCTTCCTTTCTTCAACAATAATCTTCCAAATGTCCTGCAACTACACTGGCATAAGAAAAAGACAGATAGATTTATCTAGCCATGGATGGCTACACAAATGGATGGGAATACCCTCTGGATAGATGTGGGCTATGTGTTGTTCAGAATAGCATCAGATATAAGTAGTATAGGCAATCACCTTGTGGACCCAAGTGGAAGAGTAGTCCAGGATTTCCACATGGTGACATATGTTTCTGCAGTAAGGCCCTGGGCAGATGAGAAACAGCAGTTTCATGAAGATAGCACATTGTGCCATGAACTCTCCTATAATTTTGACTTGAAAGAGATGCATTATTATCTCTCAGAGCAGCAGTGTTAAGATCTCCAGGCTTTGGAGGAAGAGAAGACTAGGTTCAAATCTTTCCTAAGCTACTTGGGAGCTATAAAATATTGGGCAAGTTTTATGGATATTTAAGTCCCAGTTAAATGAGTAGAATAATTACCTCACAGAGTTATGATAGAGGTTAATAACATAATTATATAAATTATATATCACAACTGCCTAGTAGTTAGAAAATAACAAATGGTAGCTGTGATTTTATGTGGAAGAAGAAAGAATAGATAAACACGGTCATTTGTCCATTTCTGCATTCTGTACTAAATCCTACAGAATACTACAGAAAACTGAAGATGAGGCTCCATAAAAATGTACCAGTTACAGTTTATACCAACAAAGCCAAAAGATGTATTTTCTGCAAAGGCTACCAGAGAATATTAGACTGGAGAGATTTTACTGGGCACATCCTCGAAAGTCACCCCATCCCCTCATTAAAGATAAGATATATTCAGGGGTGGTGATGTCCTTCTGCCTCTACAGGGTGAGGTCTTGCCAGCTGTGGGATGCCCTGAGGGGGAGCTTTGCAACATTCCTATATTCCCAACTACAACACTCTAGAACTCTAGCATAATTGACATACGTAGTCACAAAAACTGTCAGCTAAAAATGACATTAGGTCTAAGTACAAATCCTTATCCTGCCACCAGCTCACCTCACTTCATTGTCATCAGATTATGTTGTGATGATTCAGCACAACTCTTGCCTATCTCTTGGCAATTATGCAACAACGTCCAGCCTGTGGGCGTGTACAATAAGTGATCTCCTCCTTACAGCACCTAAGAAAGGCAGAGTACCCTGATGACGGCCCAATGACCTCAGCTCTGCAGGTGGCTGTGGCAGTTGATTCCTACAGGACATCCAGAAGATAAGAATGCTAGACGTGGTGGTATCAGAGCCCTTATTTGCTGTGTGAGTTTTGGATGAAGTCATGTAGCAACTAAAAGCTTCAGTGTCCTCACTTAAAATGGGGTAGAAAGTTTTGCCCTATCAACCTTTCAGACTGCTTGAGTGGATCAAAATATAAATAGCTAAAATTTGTGCTAGTTCTGTATAAAATTATAGAGTGCTTAAGGATTATGATAATATAAACAGTATTGTCATGATCTTCTCATAGGTGCTTAAAGATGTCTTAGAGGATTTTTTTTTAAAACAACAACAACATATAATGCTGCATTCAAGTAGGATGATTAGACAAATGTAAGGATGAAATCTATTTATTTAAGTCTTTTCTAAACACTCTATCAAACCCATTTGCATGTTGGGCTTACACTGCACATATGTGCAATACCCTTTCAATGAATTCCTTCTATGCTTAAAACATCCAGAGCCAGTCATTTTGTTCTTACAACTTAGAACCCAAGAACTTTGATACAAAAAATTAGTACCAAGAATAGTTGCAATAACATTATCTAGTGTTCCAGGTATTTATTGCTGTGTAATAAATCAGCCCAAATTCAGTGGCATAAAACAACCATGATTTCCTTATGCTCACAGATTCTGTGGGCCAAGAATTCAGACAGAGTACAGCAAGGATGGTTTGTCTCTGCTCTAGAGTGTCTGTGGCTTCATCTGGGAAGAATCACATGGCTTAGACTTAATCAGGTCTTGAAGGTTAGAATCATCTGGAGGTTTCTTCACCCACATATCTGGCGCTTAGGTTGGGATAACTTAAAGGCTGGGATTAGTTGGGACTGCCTACCAGATTACACACATGTGGTCTTTGTATGTGGCTTGAGCTTCTTAAAACATGGGGGCTATGGCTAGGTGCAGTGGCTCACGCCTGTAATCCCAGCACTTTGAGAGGCCAAGGCAGGTGGATCATGAGGTCAGGAGTTCGAGACCAGCCTGGCCAGTATGGTGAAGCCCCGTCTCTATTAAAAAATACAAAAATTAGCAAGGCATGGTGGCATGCACCTGTAGTCCCAGCTACTCAGGGACTGAGGCAGGAAAATTGCTGGAACCCAGGAGAAGGAGGTTGCAGAGAGCGGAGATCATGCCACTGCACTCCAGCCTAGGCGATAGAGTGAGACTCTGTCTTCAAACAAAACAAAACAAACAAACAAACAAACAAAAAACAACCCTGGGGGCTGTGACATAACAAGTAGCATCCTGAGCAAAACATCAGTCAAGAGACCAAAAGAGAAGCTCAAGTGCTGCTTCTGACCAAGCAGTAGAAACCATGCAGTAGCAGTGGGACACGACAGTCCATGCCTGTAATCTCAGGCCTTAGGGAGTCAGAGACAGAAGGATCACTTGAAACCAGGAGCTTGAGACTAGCCTGGGTAACATAGTGAGACTCCATCTCCACAATTTTTTTTTTTTTTTTAATTAGCCAGGCAGGGTGGCATGCACCTGTAGTCCCAGCTCCTCAGGAGGCTGAGGTTGGAGGAACACTTGAGCCCAGAAGTTTGAGGCTATAGTGAACTATGATCATGCCATTGCACTCAGCCTGCATGATAGAGTGAGACCTTGTCTTTGAAAAAATAAATAAATAGGCCAGGTGCAGTGGCTCATGCCTGTAATCTCAGCACTTTGGGAAGCCGAGGTGGGCAGATTACGAGGTCAGGAGATCGAGACCATCCTGGCTAAGACAGTGAAACGTTGTCTCTACTAAAAATACAAAAAATTAGCTGGGCGTGGTGGCGGGCACCTGTAGTCCCAGCTACTCGGGAGGCTGAGGCAGGAGAATGGCAAGAACCTGGGAGGTGGAGCTTGCAGTGAGCTGAGATAGCACCAATGCACTCTAGGCTGGGTGACAGAGCGAGACTCTGTCTCAAAAAAATAAAAAAAATTAAAAATAAAAAATAAATAAAAATTAAAAATAAATAAGAAACCATGCGCTATCACCATGGCTAGTCCAGTTTCACAGGGAGAGGGGCAGACTATAACAGCAGGTCAATTGCAAAAGGGATGTGTTAGAATATTAGATATTTTTTACAACCATCTCTGGAAAATACAATGTGCCATGCTGGAAGTGGGTAAAATCAAGGATTGGTTCTCTGGCCTGAACAGGGCTGAATGACATTTTAAAAAATCAGCTAAAATTATAGGACAGGTTTTTACAGACACAATACACAGGGACAAAATGGCCTTAATGCATTGTCTATGGTAATGTGGAATAAATTTTCCACTGAAAGGAAGATTTTGGGGAACCAATTGCTACATCATGGAACAACATGAAGGGCATAAAACATTTAATACTGTTGGGATGAAGCGGCTACTTCCCAAAGACTGATAAATTGATACAATTGGCTAAAATAATCTCTGTCTTGCTGCTTCACTGAAGAAAGAAAGAAAAAAAAAAAAGCTGAACTCATTTGTTATTGAGTTATATATATAGTCAGTTGAGTCCATTACCTTGCTAGTACTCTTGTATGAATTAGAACACTCACCAGGAAGTGATGCATGATGAAAATCCAAATGGATACATATGGGAGGATTCAGGGGACTCGAGTACCTTGGAACTCCAATTCCCACTGAACCACTATTTCCTGAACAAATACCACCTCTTCTGTCTCTTAAACCAGTCTCTGCCTCATTTTAAGGCATTCTAATGACACCACCCGAGAGAGTTACCTTGCAAGGGATAGGCAGTCTTCCTCATGCTCCTCTCCATCCCTTGTGCTTTCCAAATCTTTAGAGTCATATTCCAATGTGCTCCAGTGAAGGAAATTACAAAATCAAACTCCAGAGAAGAAAGCTGATTTCCATATATGGCTAGTTTATGTTGGTGAAAATATGAGATACATGTAAGAAGAAGGAAAGAAGATAGTTGTTGTTCAGTCTGAATATGTTGATATAAGCATATTTACCAAAGACTATAGGTTAAGTATGTTAACTCCAAGAACCAAGAGAGGTTCTAAGTATTGGTTTGGTGAGTAGACCGAAACCTGGACTCTCATTAGTGGCCCACGCTAAATGACTTAGGATGGCTTAAATTTCTGGTATAATGTAGAGAAAGTAATCCTAAGACATGGGACCTGAAACATTGAAATGGGTATTTTCTATGTGACTTATACATGAAACCCTAAATATGTCTCCCAAGAGGCCTCAGAAGGACTTCTATTAATAAGACTATTAAGAAATACACTGATTAGAAGCACATCAGTACAGCTGAAAATTACTTTTGCAGCTGTTTTCTATAAGCCAGAGATGTTGTTGGGAGATACTTCAGTGGACTCCTTAATTCCAAGATTCTGAAGGTGGCAGATGTCAAGTGGCCATTAAAAGTTAGAGTCAGTTTTTATGTGGTCACCATAATACCGTTAAAGCTGGAGGATTAATTGGAATGACTTACACTTACGGAAATCTTTGGTATTGGCTAATTGATCAGGGGTTCCTGGCTCTGAAATAGAACTAAACAAATTCTACTTGAGTGATACAATGAAACAATTCCAAGTCCATCAATCAGAGGATTTACTTGGGGCATCACAATAGAGTGACATCCCCTCACCAAATTCTCAGTTTACTCCTCCAGAACCACTGAATGAAGAAAAGTCCAGATATTCTCAATAAAGGACCCCACAGTATGATTAAAATTATGTACTGAAGTGTGACTCTTCTTCCTATACCTTCCCATGGGATCTGTGCCAATTAAAGTTGCAATGGGGAAATGAAAACAAACAAACAAACAACAAATAGATTTTTCAGGAGTGGTCTAACACTGGATCTGTGCTAACACTAATCCTTGAATCCCAGAGTCAGCAGTAGTACTTGCACATAGTGAAAGCTAATGACGGTGAGGATATTAATGGAATTTAGATCAAAAACCATTCCCATGAATAAGCATAGAGAGAGATCCAAAAGCCATCTTGTGGTTTTTTTCCTAGTTCTTGATTATGTAGTTAGAAGGGATGTCAACTCTCGGAATCCTCACAGAAATGCATGGTAGAAAGGCCCAGTAGAAACACATGCTCTACTGAAAATAAGTAAATCTAAAGTAATACCATATCCCTGGAGGAAAGTTACAGATTAGTGCTATCATCAAATATGCAGGAATAAAGATTTTTTAAAACACATTATCATTTAACTCAAGTGTCTGGCAGAACAGAAGAGAAGTAATACTTAAAGACTGATAGGAGGTTAAGAAAAATGTATCAGCTATTGTTTCCATTTGCTGTTGCTCTCCGAAGTGTGGTCTCTTTATTGGAGCAAATGTATTTGACTCTTGGAATCTGGTAACTACAATCCAGCTGGATTTCTTTTATGGACGGTGGCAGGCAGAGCCGGAGGATGCTATTCTCTATGATGAGTTTACTGACCGAGTAGGAAAAAACTTAGGCGTGGTTTACATAAGTTGCTACATACACAATATTCTGGCAGCAGTCATAAGTGCTTTGCTATGGTGCTGTAAAGGAGTAGAGTAGGGAAATTTTGGCATTAAAAAGAAAACACATCTCATTGTTTACTCTGAGGAGGTGTGGCATGATGTAGGGATCCATACTGTATCATGGGAAGGGGTCAGTAGGCTGGTCAGGTGAAAAATGGCTTCTAAGGAGCAAGATTAAAGAATCTATGACAATGTGATTTAGTAAAGAGGTTAATGAATGGATTTTTCAGAATGGGCCATAAGTATAATATTTGTGTTTCACATCAACATTCACCAAAAAGCTCCACTACAGAATCAACTCTTGATAAACAAACGGATAAGACAAACAGCTTTGTGGACGTCAATTGTTCTGCTTTCCCAAACACTCCAGTGGCTACTCAAAGTGCTCAACAATAAAGCACTCAATGGGGGCAGTGATGGAGGCTATGCATGAGCTCAACGATATGGACTTTCCCTCGCTGTCTGGCCTGAATCCTGTAGCCGGGACAAAATTGAATCTCTGTCATGGCATCATAACGCTAGATCCCAGTGAGTGCCTGGGTTACATAAAGACGATGTGATTTTTTTTTTTTCTTTCTAAAGTAGACATGTCTTCTAGATTTGCTTTTCCTATCTACCTTATGTCTGCAAACATCACCACGATGTGATCTTACTTAATGTTTTATATCCTGTTATGTATCACATACAGCATTGTTTCTCACCAAGTAAACCACTTTATATATATAAATTAAGATACAGTTGCCCTGGAATTGTATTGCTCTCATTAAATATCACCCAAAAGCAGTTGATCTCACAGAATCAAGGAATGGGAAACTGAAGACCATTTATAACACCAGCTGGAAGAAAAACACATTGTGAGGCTGGGGTGCTATCCCGAAGAATGTAGTAAATGATATTGGACAAGAAGTCAGAATATAATGTCTCTTTCAGGCTGAAGACAGGTGCTGAAACCAAGGTGTGAAAGTAGAGAAGCACCTCTTCCTATTATTCCAAATGGCTCTCTCACAAAATGTTTGCTTTCTCTCCCCTTGACTTTGGACACTACTTGCTTAAAGTTTTCTGTATTCAAAGGTGGAATATGTCTACCAGGGTCCCCCAAAACACTTCCACTCAACCATAAGCTAAGACAGCTAAGTGGTCATTGCAGGCTCTTCATTATACCAACTAACCACTAACAGGCTCATAGGCTTACAGGGCTGGTTGAAGCCACTGATCTGATTATTCAGTCTACATTATGGGGGCAGATGGGAGCTTGGAAGAACAAACAAACCAAAACCAATAACTCTCCTGGGCTATCTTCTGTCATTGTAATGTAAGTCAAAAACTTTTGCTTGAAGGCTGTCATAACCCATAACCATCAGGAGGTTCAGTCTCTCCAGAATGAAGGGATCTTGGCTAACCTCACCAGCAGAAGCTGCATAATAGAATGAGCAGTGAAGGTGAGCCATCAGAAACACCAACTAAGGTGCATGGGCTAAAGCAGAAATAAGAACTATAAGCTAGCTGTATTTCCTTATTTACCACGCCAAATCCATTCACTATTATACACACTGTATTTTCTTTTTCTTTTTCGTTTTTGAGATGGAGTCTAGCTCTGTCACCCAGGCTGGAGTGCAGTGGAGTGATCTCAGCTCACTGCAAGCTCTGCCTTCTAGGTTCATGCCATTCTCCCACCTCAGTCTCCCAAGTAGCTGGGACTACAGGCGCCCACTACCACACCCGGTTAATTTTTTGTATTTTTAGTGGAGATGGGGTTTCATCATCTTAGCCAGGATGGTCTCGATCTCCTGACCTCGTGATCCGCCTGCCTTGGTCTCCCAAAGTGCTAGGATTACAGGCGTGAGCTACCGTGCCCGGCCTGTATTTTCTTTTTCAAATTAATTTTCCTTTCCTTTTCTCTCCTGTTAATCTCCAATTGATATTGGCAGTGTAAGCTAAAGTAGCCATTCCTCAGACACTGTGGTAGTCTGGGACATGATTTTGGTTCTCCACTCTTCCCATAAGCTTTTTGAGCTGTGGTATCATCCCAGTGCAATTTCCTTTTTGATTAAATGAGCATAATTGAGCATTGTAGCTTTCAACTAAGAATCCTGACTGATACATATGGTGCAGTAGAAAGACCTTTGGAGCTGAACATAGCTGACCTGGAATCCCAAGCCCATCAATTACTAAACTTGGATAAGTCGCTTAACCTGTTTGAGCTTTGGTTTTTAATCTGTACAATGGTGATGAGAGTCCTCGCCTCACAAGGATTGTATAGATTAAATTAGTATAATGAAAATACTGAATAGGTAGTTGGCTCCTAGAACATGTTTAATACATTACAGTTGCCTTTATTCTATAGAGTAATGGTTCTTTACCTTTCAGGATTACTATCGCCTTTGAAACTCTAATGAGAACATTAAGTTTCTAATAAAAAATACATTGTGCATATACATATCCACACAACTTCTGGCTTATCATTTCAAAAGTTTACTGGATCCACTAAAGTCCAATGAGGAGCCCCAAACCAAAACCAGATTAACAACTCTTGCTATAGGTAGTTACTTATGACTTACACATACTGTATTTTCACTTTGAGTGTTAAATACCTGCTTTAACTTAGCTCTTCTGCTACCGCTACTACCATCAACACTCAATAAGCTTTCACCTTTATAAAGGATACATACAAAAGGCTTTTACATTCATTATATCATTTAGTCATCAAAAAAGTCCTGTGAGATCAGTATTATCATATTTTATAGATTAGAAGAAGAGAATTTACTTTGCATTTCCCCATTGTAAATAAGCCTCATGAGGACATTGTTTTAGTCACCACTGTTTCTTCAACACTTTATACATTGCCTGGAACATGGTAGGTCCTCGATGTGTTTGAAATAAATGGAAACAAAAATGTTAAAAGGGAGTCTCATTTCTTGAATAAGACTCCATAATTTGATGCTAAATCAGGGTAAAGCTAAGAACTTCTCTGTCGGCTTAGCCCAGTGTCACTGCAAATACAATGAACTCTTGGTAAGTTGTTTGGTGGATGAGTAGGTTGATAGATCAATCAATAAATAAAACCTTATTTCTAAAATGTTGAACCTTGAATTCAAACAAAAATTTCCATTTCTTTTATTGATTACTGCCCAAAATGTAGCAACTTAAAACAACCATTTTGTTTTGCTCTCAATTTTATGGGTCAAGAATTTGGGAAAGTCTCAACTGGGTGGTTTATCACTAGACCATGTGACATCAGCTGGGGTAAATGGGACTGGAAGATCATTTTCAAACTGACTTTTTCATTCACTTCCCTGTGCCTTGCCAGGAACAACTGGAAAGCTGGTCTTGGCTGGGCTCCTCTCCCTTTTCATCCTGTGTCGGTGTCTTTCCACATTGCCCCTCTAGAAAGGTAGTCAGACTTCTTACACAGCAGTTCATGGCCCCAAGATGAAGAAACAAAACCTTCAGGTCACTTAAGAGCTATGTCTAGAACTGAAGCATCACTTCCACTGTATTCTATAGGTCAAAGTAGTCACAGGCTAGCCTTGAGAGTGGAGAAATAGATCCCATTTCTGTATGAGATGACTATCAAAGAATATGCAGCCATCGTTAATCTGCTACGGTTTCCTTAACCAAGGCAGAAGATTCATGAACAGTAAACTATGGAGTTGCTCTTGTTGCCACCCTCAATCAGACTTTCCTCATGGAATAACTTGCATTTCCCAAATATCAGTAAATAATTCTATGAACCCTTACATTAAAATTAAATGAAGCCTGAATGCATATCTGAATTAATTTCCATGCTTCAGTGAGCATGTCTCAGGGGTAACATAGGAGTGTCTGTGTTCTAGTTATTTAAGGTAATTCAAACTTCTCCAAATCTGGTGGGATCAAACAGCCCAAAATATCATTACAGCTAAAAATTTACTCTACAGTAAAGTGTCATTACAAATCAACCCTGCACTATCCACCTCCTGGGCATGCAAAACTTTAGCACTGCCACTTTCAGGATATTTTAGCATCTCAACAGGGAGTATGGCTAAGTAAGAGCTAAAATAGCACAATGATCCCAGAAACCACATAGAAGAAAGAAAATACAAATAGCACAAACAAGCACAGGGCATCTCAGACAACCTCAAAGAGAACTGAAGTTTATTCTCAACACTAGTTTCTGGAGATTCCATATTTTAAGGCATTAAGAAGGTTTTGGCCACTCCAACCCTCCCAAATGCAAATTATTTCCACAGGCACAAAAATTATTTTCTCACTGTGTTATGATCTTAACCTCTACCTGTAACAAGCATAATAAATATTATACATTTATTTTCAATGACCTGGAGCTTTTGCCATCTATTAACTGATCCTAAAAACAGTGGTGGGGGGTGGGAACTGGCTGGTTCTGTCAAATTCAAATATGCACTTGGATCATTTTGGCCCACAGGAACTTTCAGAAGAAGGGATGCACATACTGAGGAAGAAAATATTCTATAAATGCAAGGTCTGCCATAACTTAGGTAGATTTAGAGACAAAGCATGTGAGAAAATGTAGAATACAAAAGCAGAGAAAAATAAAAGCAAGATGAGATTGGTGGAAACTACCAATGTTAACCCCAGAGCAAGCAGCTGGGAAAACTGCTTGGTGTCTGATGGGGCATGATGGTCCCAGCCCAAACATAGCAATCTCTCATTCCTGAAGCATCCACTAGAATGCAAGACCCATGAGAAGCAAGATTTTGGTCCTTTTGTTCACTCGCATATCCTAGAAACCTAGAATAACACCTGGCACATAATGAGCACTCAATAAATATTTGTTGGCTGAAAAGAATTCAGGAAGCTAACTAAAGGTGGGTGTAGTCACCAGAGATCTATTCATGCAGCAGGAACCTGCCCAAGGCATAAGAGAACAGAACAAAGATACCAAAAAATACTGGGAAAATCTCAGGGTCTATGCCCAACAGGTACAGTATAAGAGGGGCTCTACCATATTAAATGGAGTGACCAGCCAGAGATGAGAAGAGAGGACCCATGCAGAAACCCTTTTTCTGTGAAGAAAGTGAGAAGGATGAGCAAAGAGAGTAGTTATGAGGCTGCTGCAACCTTGTTATCATTTGGGCACTCAGATCCCAAGCCTGATGAGCAGAAAGGGGCATGGGGACAGAGTGGAGGGGGGAAAATGATCCAAGGTGTGATTTGTGACACAAATTCCAAGATTCACTATACTTAAAGGATATGAGTTGTGTGGAGAGCGTTACTATTTGCCCTCTTTTTCTCTGGATTGTCTCAGAATACTGGGCACTGTGCCTCAGTCCACATGAAGGGGTGGGCAAGCATAGAGAAACTGATATGGCCATCCTAACCCCTAAAGCAAGGCATTCACAGTCTCCCTCTCCCTGAGATATTCTGAATCTGAACAATTTTTCAGCAAGACAGTACATAACAGCCATTCCGTAAAGTTTTGAATGCATCAAGAAGAAATGATTTGAAAAATTATTCATGGAAAGTTTTGCATCCGAAGACTCACAATGTAAAACAAGAGAAGAAATAAAGTCTCAAAATCAAGGTAGACCACAAAATAATGAGATTCAGCCATTGGTTTCTGTGGCACAAAAAAAGAAAAACCCACTAAACTGTGAAATAAAAAAGGAGGTCAAGGTTCATGTTTTTGTTATTCAATACTTTATTACCAGGACTCCCCACAGTGATGACTTAGTAACAAATGAGGAATCTGGCCTTAGACATAGAAGACACTGTCTTAATGCTATCAGAAGACCTGTTCATTGAGTGGTTTATAGGTAATAGATGCTGTGTTCCCTTTTAGGACATCTGTTGCTTCCTGGAAATACTTCTGCATGCCTGGTCTCTTGACTCTGCCAGTCTGTTGTTTCTCTACTGCCTTTCATAACCTAATCTCATCAGAGAATTTCATTCAGTTGGGTCCCAAACTAAGAAGAAAAACATTAAACAGCCTAAGATGCTCAAAGTTAATCCAGGAAGAGAATAACATTAAAGAAACTAAGTGGTAATACACATGTATTAAAAAGAAGTCTAAGAAAATACCCAAACACTAAAGAGGTGAGTGGTGGAATTATGGGTGTTTTTTAAATAATCTCTTTTGTGCTCTTTTTACATTTTCCACAGAACACGTATATTATTTTTAAACTCAGAAAACATCATCAAATTTAAATACATATATATGATCCCATTTTAATTTTTATAGTGTGTGTGTTTCTGTGTGTGTGTATATATGTGTGTCTGTATTCTTGTATTTCTATAGAAAAATATCTGGAATTGCAGACATAAAAACTATAAATAGTGGTTCAGTTTGGAGAAAGTGATTAGGAGTATGGAAGAAGAAAGGAGAAGGAATTTTCTTCTTTTCTTTAACTCATCTATAATGTTTGAATTTGTACTTTATAATAAACATTCATTATTTTATAATAAAAAAGAAAAAAAGATGACTAGAAAAATGTTATAACATATCCCCTTGGTAGTCAGGTCTATGGAAAACAAATCCAGTGCTAAAATGAAATGAGTTACTTATGATGATGTGTAATTACTGATATGACAATATATTGTTGTTAGTACACAGGTAACAATACTTTACCCTGTATGTGTAAGGTTTTTTTTCTTTAGCCTAACCTAAAGAAACCTGAGGGCGAGTGATAAAATACAATTCTTTATACAGAACGAAGGGCTCATGCCTCACAGACAGCCCTTCCAGAAAACAGGATGAGAAAAACGTGTAAGATCTGCTCCTTGAGGAAGTTAGTGATCAACAGAGAAAACTTCACACAGCAAAGGCGAGAGCACCAGTGTGGAAGCTACACACAGAATTACTTTCCCTGGAGGGCTTTAAAAATAGACTGGCACATCTAGAAGAGTAGAAATGTTCATTTCTGCTGAAGTCCAAGCAGATAACCTTGGTGACCTCTCAAGGATCCTGCCAGTCCACTGACGGGAGCTTACACCCCAGCTCAGGCACAAGGGTCTCCACCCCACCCTACGGCCTTCACCCCTTGCATTCACTAGCTGCTTTATGTCCAGTGGTTACAGATGCTCCACACATCCTGCTATATCAAGAATTCTTGAGCCCAGCTCAATCTGGACAGAGAGTCTAATTGCAATCTCTTGCAAGAGACATGTTATTCAAAAGCAGATTTAAAACACGAGCTTTGCAAAATCCAAATTCAGGGACATAATATAAAATAACAGGCCAGGCTAGGCATGGTGGCTAAAGCCTATAGTCCCAGCACTTTGGGAGCCCAGGCAGGAAGATTGTTTGAGCCCAGGAGTTTGAGACCAGCCTGGGCAACATGGCAAAATCTCATCTCCACAAAAAATACAAAAAATTAGCCAGGCATGGTGGCACATGCCGGTAGTTCCAGCTACTTGAGAGGCTTAAGTGGGAGGACTGCTTGAGCCCAGGAGGTTGAGGCTGCAATGAGTCGCAATCATGCCACTGCACTCCAGCCTGAGTGACAGAGCAAGATCCTGTCTCAAAAAAAAAAAAAAAAAAAAGAAATATAATAACTGGTTTATAATCTTCAAAAATGTCAATATCAAGTAAAACCAAGTAAGGACAAGACATATTCCTGTTTAAAGGAGACTAAAAGGACATGAACACTAAATACCCTGCACAATCCAAGACTGGATTACAAAATGTTATAGAAGGCATTATTGAAACAATTAATAAAACTAGAATGTGGACTATAGATTAAAGTGTTGTATTAATGTCCATTTTCCTGAATTTGATAACTATACTGTGTTTATATAGGAGAAAATCTTTCTTCTTCAAAAAGACACTAAGGCACTAAGTAGTAAACACACACACACATACACAGAGATGAGACAAATATGACAAAATGTTTAAAACTGGTTAATCTGAAAAAGGGCCTATGGAAGTTCTTTGCACTATTCTTACAAGTTTTCTACACATTGGAAATGATTTCAAAATAAAGAGTTTTTAAAAGTGGATGTTGTTTTTTAATGATTGCCATACTAACTGGTGTGAGATGGTATCTCATTGTGGTTTTGATTTGCATTTCTCTGATGGCTAGTGATGATGAGCATTTTTTTCATGTGTCTGTTGGCTGCATAAATGTCTTCTGGATGTGGAGAAATAGGAACACTTTTACACTGTTGGTGGGACTGTAAACTGGTTCAACCATTGTGGAAAACAGTGTGGCAATTCCTCAAGGATCTAGAACTAGAAATACCATTTGACCCAGCCATCCCATTACTGGGGATATACCCAAAGGATTATAAATCATGCTGCTATAAAGACACATGCACACGTATGTTTACTGCGGCACTATTCACAATAGCAAAGACTTGGAACCAACCCAAATGTCCATCAATGACAGACTGGATTAAGCAAATGTGGCACATATACACCATGGAATACTATGCAGCCATAAAAAAGGATGAGTTTATGTCCTTTGTAGGGACATGGATGCAGCTGGAAACCATCATTCTCAGCAAACTATCACAAGAACAGAAAACCAAACACCACATGTTCTCACTCATAGGTGGGAATTGAACAATGAGATCACCTGGACACAGGAAGGGGAACATCACACACTGGGGCCTGTTGTGGGGCGAGGGGAGGAGGGAGGGATAGCATTAGGAGATATACCTAATATAAGTGACGAGTTAATGGGTGCAGCACACCAACATGACACATGTATACATATGTAACAAACCTGCACGTTGTGCACATGTAGCCTAGAACATAAAGTGTAAAACAACAACAACAAAAGCAAAAACAACAGAAAACCATTAGGAGAAATAGCTCAAGACTTTAACCCTGTGCCAAAAGCACAGTAGACCCAGCAGGAATCCCTGGCTCTGTGTTCTCAGGTCAGAATGGAGAGTGGCTGGATGTCTGAACTGTGTAAACAGATGCAAAAACAGTTGAGGAATAAACATCAATTGAAAAAATAAGTGGCGACAGGCTCTGAATCAGAATCAAGATCTCCAATAAAACCAAATTCCCAACCAAGGAAAACATCATCAATATTTCAAGCCAAAGAGCCTTCTACAGGAAGCTGCCTGAGCTAAAGCGAAGGATGGAAGGAGGGTTTGGTCGTTTCACCTCCTATATCATCATTTCCATTCAGTTGCCACCATGTCCTTATAATCCCCCCTGACACTATGATAGACTATCTCCAGGGAGTGATGAGATCCAATGTTTCTGAAGACCACTCCAGCCATGATATGGAGGATGGACTGGAGGACTGCTAAGCTGGAGGAGTTGTAAGGCAGGGTGCTGCAGAAGTCCAAAGTAATTGGGGCCACAAAGAATGGCGATGGGAATGGAAAAACAAAACGACATCTAGGATGTGGCAGCTGAGGGTTATGTTGAAAACTGCTTGAATATGGGAGGAAGAGAGAGCAGGATGAGGATGAGGCAGTCTCAAGTAATGATAAATGGTGCAGGTTGTAAAAACAGACTACGTGAATCAAAAAAAAAAAAAAGGGGACGTTAATGTTGGTACGCTGACTTAGGTGTGTTGCTCCAGGATTCCTGCCTTCTCATCTGTACCTCACCACTAGGAATAGCATTCATCTTAGTCAGCCTCAGACTCCTGTTCCACTTCATCCTCATCTCTGGAGCTGTCACAGTTCTGCCCCTCAGCTTGTCTCTCCTGTTTGCCCCTTCCCCTCTCTAACCCCATCCTCTCAGGGTCAGGACTCCAGCCAGCTCTTCTGTCCCAGTCCTCATACACCAAGCCCCACCTGATGCTGTTCACATCCTGAAATGACACTGTTTATCTTGCACTGAACAAAGCAAAATAAGAAACTCTTACATTCATAGGAGTTCAGAAAGCCAAGGAGAAATGACTTGCTTACAGTTTATTTCCATGTAGGCTAGGGTGAGAATGTAAACCTAGGACCGGAGATGACTTTGGAAGGGAGGATAGAAACTATTATTTATGAGAGCCACCCTCATGTTAAGTGATTTATGAACATTATCTCACTTAATCTTTGCAACATTTCTGCAAAGCAGCTTTTATTATCCCTATTTCATAGATGAAAACATGGAGGCTCAAAAATGGTAAGTAATTAGATCAAATTCATGGCTACTAAGTGATTAAGCCATTAATCAAACCCAGGTCTTTATGTTTCCAAACCTCAGCAACTTTACTATATGGCATCCCAATTCTGTGGCATACAGTTGAGTAGTACTATTTGCACTAAATAATTAATAATAGCAAATGGACTCTAAATTAATTTATGTAATATATTTTGTTAAATTCCAATAAACAATAAGCCATGTTGGATTAATCTTTTAGTTATATTTTCTATAAAGTTGTAAATAAAATTCAATCTATTTAGGGAAAAAATATAAATGATTTTGTTGTTAGTACTACTAGTGGGAGTATACACTGATCCATTCCATTTGAAAAGCAACTCAACAGTATGTAGCTACAGCCTCCAAATGTCTATACCCTTTAACCCAGCAATTCCTAGCTATGGATCCCATATTATAGCCATAAGGGTTGAGCAACTTTGTGAACTAAGATATTCTTTACACTATTATTAACAATAGTTAAAGGAATAGTCAAAATGTCCAATGATAATGAGTTGTATAAACAAATCATGGTGCATCTCCCCATATAATAATTCAGCCATTGAAAATTATGTTTATAGTTTGTAATGACATGAAAAATTGAAATGACATGGAATTGAGTGAAAAAAAAGCAAAATGTAAAATTAAATATAAAGAATAATTACAACTTTGGAGAACCTTTAATATTTTAAAAGACTGTGTCTACCTGCTGCATGGAAAATAAATTACAGGGTTGCAGGTCAACCACTTATAAAACTACTACATTAGTCGAGAGGAACAATGATGAACGTGGATTGGATTCAAATGTTAGTGTAGGAATCACTAAGAATCTGTCAGATTCTCTACACACTCTGAAGTGGAGTGGATAGGATTTCCTAATGGGTTTGTCACATGTTATGAAAGAAAGAGTGGAATCAAGAATGCCATCATACTTTTTTTTCCAACTGGAAATCTCATTTTCTGAGATGAGGACTTTGAGGAGCAGGTTTGGGGTGTAAACATCACGGCTTAGATTTGGAGTGTGTTGTCTTAGAGGTCTGGTCGGTTAGACATTCATGTGAGAATGTGAGGAAGCTCTTGGATATAGTACTCAAGTTCAAGGGAGATATGAGAGTTATGGGTAGAAACTTGGGAACTGTCTACTTGGAGATAGCACTGAAAGCCGTCTGACTTGATGATATTACTATGAAGAGCGTACAGATAGGAAACAAAAAAGGGCCAAATGCTGACCCTGTTCAATTAGAGGTGAGAAGATAGGGAGAACACAGCAAAGGACCCAGAGAAGTAGTAGCCAGGAGGGTGAGCAGAATAATGAGAGAAGGCTGTGCCTCAGAAGCCAAGCCAAGGAATGGAATTACAAAGGGAATAATCAGTGATGTCAAAAGATGCTGCTGGGTTAACAGTGATTGATTGTCGAGTGGTGGGACTTCAGTACTTTTTAAAATTCTACTTTCCTAATAAAAATAAGAACAGAGGTTGCCTGGAGTGAGAAAGGCAGGATGGAGACAGATAGAAAACTGATGTCAGGGTGATGGCAACGTTCTGCATCTTGACTAGCATATGGGTTACACAGGTGTGAACTCATCAAACTTTACATTTAAGATCAGTGCATTTCACTGTATGCAAATTATAGTTCAATAAAAATAAAAATAAATTATATTTTTCGTATTTCTGCCTTTTCCAATATTACTATAATGAACATTCATTACTTTTATAATAAAAAGTAAACATTTAGAAATGGAGGTTGGATTACTGCATATGTCAAACTTCTTTGAATTGTAAAGGTAAGAATTAGCAGGATATTATTTTTTCCCCTCAACCAAAAACCAATGTAAATAATATTTGAATAGTGTACATAATGAAAACTTTGCCATGGATTTCCCAGGGGAAACTCACCTCTGCAAGTGAAAAGCTAATTCTTAAAGATAAACCAGGAAACATCTACTTCACAGGTCAAGACTGGACAGTTCAGGCAAGGAGTGATTTTTGCATTTTGCAATGTAACACAATATAAAGAACAATGAAATCAGCATTGGAAGGTAATATCAAAATGTAGCTTTGTATTATTGAAAAAGTCGGCTAAATTCTGTGTATATGTGTTCTCCAAAATGGCAATAATATTGTCCATCATATGTCACTCATGGTCTTGAGATAATTCCATGAGCTAGTGATCAGGGGAAAAAAAAACTATTTAGAAACCATGAAGAGTTTCACAAGTGCAAGGCCTCAGAAATAATTCAATTTGAGGCCATAGGCAGTTCCATTTATCCCCATCACCCTTCAGGAAATATGCCCTTTGAAGGTAGACATCAAAACCTCCTTCCTTCCTGGAAAAATAGCCCAGAGCAAAATCCTAAATAACTCTAAACCTGAAACATCATCTTTCTATAGTCAGTGCATTTTGGAGTGTAATCAGAATCTTGTAACTTGAGGAACTGTCCAATGACTCTCCAGTCTTCTTTTTCTATACCTCTTCCCCTTTCTCAAACCCATTATAACAATAACCTCTTGTCTTCCTCAGGTAAGTTGGTTGAAAAGAAAATTTTAACTTATCTAAAAGGCATATCAACTTCCATATGTCCACAATTGAAATCTCTTCTTCCTACACTCAACCGGTAAAAATCTATTTCTTTTCCTGTGTAAAAAGCATTTTGGAACATTTCTATCATCTCCATAAGTTATGTTTGAAGGCTAGAGAGTAATTAGTATTTTCTAGAATGAAAACCTAGACTAAGAAATTAGAGAGAAGACCAGAGTGATAATCTGGGTTGACTGGAAGGGCCCCAAGTACCAAGCTAAATGTCATGGGCTTTATCTTATGGAAAAATGACTGCCACTGAAGCTTTTCCACTTTTTTAAAATAAGTGATGTTTCAGCAAGATTAGTTTGGATTTGGTGAGCAAAATGAATACAAATGGAATCAAGTCATAGGAGAGGCCCCAGATGAAAATCTATTGCTGTCATTCAGGAAATTGAAGTGAGGTCATAAGGACAGTGAGAACAGAACTGAAATAGGAAAATCAGAAATAGAATACAGTTGTGAAGAAAATAAAAATACATTTTAGGATATTATCAGTTTAAGGTGACAGTAGAATCCAAACAGAAACATCAGGAAGTTACAACTGAAAATTCAGGAGTAGGAAACAGAAGAGAAGTACTAGAGTGGCTTCAAACATAATTACATTCGGAAGAATATGATTAATTTATTGTTTAATAACATATTTAACCTAATCTATCCCAATATCAAGACCAGTCTGGCCAACATGGTGAAACCCCATCTCTACTAAAAAAATACAAAAATTAGCTACTCAGGAGGCTGAGACAGGAGGATTGCTTGAACCCGGGAGGCAAAGGTTGCAGGAAAAAAAAAAAAAAGTAGACATTTTCTACGTTTTACATACTGTTCAATAAAATTTTTGTTAATGTACCACATTATTATATAAACCCTACAACTACAAAAAAAAAGTATTGTCATCAGTAAAAGCCAACCAGAATGCCTCCTGCCACCGCCACCCCCTCAAAAAAAATTGTTTCTATAGTTTTCAAAATCCAATGTGAATTTTATACTTAATAGTACATCTCAGTTTGGGCTGGCCATATTTCAAGTGCCCAGTGGCCACCTATGGGTAGTGGCTATGGGACTGGACAGTGCAATTCTTGATGTTACCTTTCCTCCCCTCATTGCTTAGCATTAATGGCAGAGGGCTGGAGGAGAAAGAAAAATTGATTATCAAGACAGAAAATGTTTCAACGAGACATATAAAAGAATGTCTGTGTGTGTATTTATGTGTGTGTTTGCATTTATGTGTGCACGTATAATGACATTTATCAACCTTTTATTGTGTACCAGGCAATGAATTGAGCACTTTAGATAGATAAGCACCTTAAATAGTTGAAATAAGTCTATGGAGTAAGTGCTATGAACATTATTTCCATTTTATAAATTTAAAAATAGTCTTAATAATGTTAATCAACTTTTTCAAATCATGCAGCAATTAGGTGACTTTGAGAAAGTTACCCAGGCTTTTAAAACAAGGCCCAGTCTGAATCTAGAATCTTTAAACTTAATTTATATAAAGATTTATGAGATTTATTTTACTTTTTTTCCTGACAAAAATGCCACTCAGAATTTTTTTCTTTTGTGGCAAAAAGTTAAATGCCATAGATATTACTACTTAATAATTCATAGTAAGCAATTTTTATATTATTAAATAATATTCAAAGTCATTATTGTAATGATTGTGCACTAGATATCATATAGATGTACAACTACTTAACCATTTCTCCTCTAGGTCTGAGTTCCCTCCATATTTAGTAATACAAATAACTTGTTCACTGGTTTAATTGGGCATGCAAGAAGATACAACAAAATATATGCTGAAAATGACATTGATCAGTTCCCCAGTCATAGCTTTCTATGGGGACCACCAATACAGTCATACTCCCTTCTGCCTCATGCAAATTGCCACAGTCAGGGTCTTAGCCAAGGTAGCTAAGAGACTTGGTAAAAGCCTCCATGTCCACCCAACACAGAAACAGCTGACAAATAAAAAGCCCTAGGAGCAGCCTTGAAGACAGTTAAGCCAACTAAATGCCAAAATTGATGCCAAGTCAGAGCATTCTCTTGTATCTGTCAACTCCATAGGTGAGCAATGAACCTACACACTCTGCTAACATGTGGCAAGTTTCCAGACCCAAGGCATCTTCTCCAATTGAGAACCAATTAGGCTGAAAGTACTTAACAATTAAATCTCTCCCCTTGGTATGTCTACAGTCCTATAAAATTCCAACAGATAATTGCAGTAGGAGTGAAAGAGATCAAACTTAGCAGGGCTTATAAAACACATCTCCAGTGACTCAAGGCTATGTGATGTTAGGATTATTTAGTACTCACAGAGTACCTTTTTTTCTCCACCCCGCACTGGGCCCACCCACAGGGATAATGAGGGAAGACAAATATAGAGCTCTAAGTGAAACTGCACCATAAGTCCAAGTTTAGGTACATGATGAGACATGATACTCAATAGACAAAATTTGGTTATTCTAAATTGCATTGACTGTTTGACTTGGAAACAGAATTTTCTTGAGATCTCATGAAGCACATTTGTCCTGTGTAACCCTTTCATTTCTGCTGTCTTCATCCTGGGTACATGCTCAGCATAGTGAGCGTTTATTATTCTTTTGCTAGCAGGAAGGTTAGTGGAGATATTCTCAGAACTATATAACAGACAATGGGCACCCTCCTGGGATTTTTCTAGGAAAGAAGTAGCCGTAACAAAATTGTCAACCTCCACACATATCCTAGTACCTTTAGGACTTCAATTGTTCCCTCTATGGATTCTAAAATTGTTACAAGTTATTGCAAAAGGGAAAATGCTCATTTAAGACTGAACGCAAATCCAGAGATCTCTAGTAAAGGGTAACAGCTTCTACTTTTCTTTTGTCTCTGCTGGATCTTACACAGACATCCATCACAGCACTTATAGCACTTTTTTTTTTTTTTTTTGCATTCTTCTCATACACACACAATTAATGTTTTCAAAAATGTGGTCTGGCCGGGCGTGGTGACTCACATCTGTAATCCCAGCACTTTGGGAGGCCGAGGTGGGTGGATCACCTGAAGTCAGGGGTTCGAGACCATCCTGGCCAACATGGTGAAACCCCGTCTCTACTAAAATACAAAAATCAGCCGGGCATGATGGCATGCACCTGTAATCCCAGCTACTCAGCAGGATGAGGCAGGAGGATTGCTTGAACCTGGGAGGCAGAGGTTGCAGTGAGCTGAGTTCGTGCCACTGCACTCCCGTCGATGCAATAGAGTGAGACTCTGTCTCCAAAAAAAAAGAAAAAAGAAAAAAGAAAAAAAAAAGTGTGGTCTATGAACCACCAATATCAAAATCTTGGGAGTGGGGTGGTTGATAAAATAGTTTCCTGGGACTCGGCCCCAGGCCAACTAAACTTGAATGTTCACAGGGTGGGAAGTGGGATTCAGTCAGATGATTTAAAGTCTGACAACCACTTCACTGAACCCTAAGTCTCTCAAGCACAGGGAATATGTCCCAGCAAGAGAGAAAATATTTGGGACCAAAGGAAGGACTAAGATCTACTAGACAACCAGATATAGGACACAGGCACTGGCCGTTTCTGCCTACAAGGACAAGCCCAGTCCTACGTGGCCTGAAAAGACTCTAACAGCCCATATGCCTTGTTATAAACTCTGAAATAGTTCACTTTATAAACGAAGCTCCTGGAGAGAATAGTGCACAATTTCTCTTTCTCACTGCCTGGGAAAAGGTCTTTGAGCAAGAATGAAAACAAGGATAATAATAGAATTGAGTTCCTGGGCTGTTCTAAGGAATTACCATTAAAATCAATCATGAAATTATTTTCTAATATAATGTGAAGTGTAACTTCTTAAAATAGGAATAATAAGTCTGAATTTGCTTTTTCCCCCACTTTGTTCATTAATTCATTTAGTTATTCAATGATTCATTTTCTTATTAGTAAATATTTATTGAGCACCTACCATGTACCAAGCACTGAACTAACAGCTAAGGATAAACAAGATAGACAAAGTCTCCACCCTTGTTTGGTAGAAATTTGTTTCATTTATTCACGCATTCATTCAACAAATGTAACTAAACACATCATTTAGAAGAAACTGGGCTGGGTACTGTGAAGAATGTTTAGACAAATGATGTGTAAACCATGTCCTCTAGCAGTTTTCAATCTAGCTGGGATGTCAGAGACCCAGATAGAAATGATTCATTCTAGTACTAGGCAAAAAAAAATGACCAAGTAAAAAATGAGATTGCTTCTGACTCAGGTTGACTGAAAAGGAGAGACTTAAGCAAAGTCATAAACTGAGGCAAATTTTGACATTCAGGTATGAAAACAGCATATTCATCTGCTGAAATCACAAGGGCAAAAGCAAGTATGCCCATCTAAATATTTGAGAAAGTGTAACAAGCTGAGTGCTGTATATGGTGTGTTTAAAAACTGAGGAGAAAAACATCTGACCAGTTGAAGGATACCTGGCTAAAAATTTGGTCTATGTTGCATCCCTATATGTGCATCTTCCTTTTCTATTTATTTATTCAATTATTTATGCAAAATATTTATTAAGCACCTAATATTTGTCAGGCATCATACTAGGTGAGTGTATTAGGGTTTTCTAGAGAGAAAGAACTAATAGGATATATGTATATATGAAAGAGAGTTTATTAAGGAGAATCGACTCCCACGATCACAAGGTGAAGTCCCACAATAGGCCATCTGCAAGATGAGGAGCAAGGAAACCAGTAGTGGCTCAGCCTGAGTCCTCAAACCTCAAAAGTAGAGAAGCTGATAGTGCAGCCCTCAGTCTGTGGCCGAAGGCCTGGAAGCTCCTGGCAAACCACTGGTGTTAAGTCCAAGGGTCCAAAAGCTGAAGAACTTGGAGTCCGATGTTCAAGGGCAGGAAGCATCCAGCATGGGAGAAAGATGAAGGCTGGAAGACTCCGCAAGTCAGCTTCACCCTCCTTCTTCTGTCTGCTTTATTCTAGCCATGCTGGCAGCTGATTAGATGGTGCCCACCCAGATTGAAGGTGGGTCTGCCTCTCCCAGTCCATTGACTCAAATGTTATTCTCTTTTGACGACATCCCCACAGACACACCCAGGAACAATACTTTGCATCCTTCAATCCAATCAAATTGACACTCAGTATTAACTATCACACTGAGCATATATAAATGAGATCTCTGATTTCTACCCTTGAAAACCTAGGAAACAAGGGAGAAATAGTGAGCACATGGCGTATGTGCTACCTTTTCTATCTCCCTTGCCCATGGCCCAAATCACTAATTAACAGAGTAGCCTTTTCTGCTGAGCCTATATACAGCCTCTGAACATTTAAAAACAGTATTCAAAAAAAAAAAAACAACTCAGTGTCAGAGATATGTGGAGGAGGGCTGAAATTTCCCAACCAAGGCGACCTTGGATTAGTTTTGCTAGTGGATCTGCCAGCTGACCACAGATGCATGAGCACTGATGCATTTGGCTTAGCTCAGATCTGCAAAATCTTCTATAAATCCATAGACTTGTGAAAAATAATATACAGTTGTTATTTTAAGCCACTAAGTTTTGGAGTGGTTTATAATGCACAAGAGCAAACTGATAAAGAATTTGGTATTGCACTTTGGTTCTGTCATAACTAAAACTTAAAAGATGTGACATTGGCTTTGGGTCAGAAAAGTTGGCAGAAGCTAGAATAATGGTGAGGAAGCTGTTAAAGGAGACTGGAGAAATGGCGATCCATTTCATATAACGGTGAAACCACTGTTAAGACTGCCACCTGTTATAACTAAGACAATTTTAAATGTACTAATGAACTTTTGGATTTAAGCAATGAGATTTCCATGCAGGATGTTGAAAGTGCCAGCTGGCTCTTGTTGACTGTATTTGATACACTACTACAAGAAAGAGATATTCTAAAGAAAAGACTAGCTATTCTACAAGGAGAACATAGAGAAAATATGGAGTTCATGATTTTCTGGGAGGGACATAAAACTATTTTTCATCTCTAGCCCCTCTAGGGAGCAATATAACTCTCAAAACAAATTTAAGCTTGGGGACAAATATAAAATCACAGGCATGGCTATAAGATCTTTTTTGAAGATATGTGAAGGAATTCAGGCAAAGTCTAGTAGAGCTTCTCTACTATACAAAAGAGATTAGAATAATAGTAAAGGTGTGACTTTTATCTCATGAAGTAGAATCCAACCATATTCATAGGAACTCAGAATATTTTTTCATCTAGATGGGCAACATTTTGCCAGCCTGGAGGAAAAAAGAATTGAGACTCTATAGAGGTGTCTCACACTTGTAGAAAGACCTCTCTGCCCCTAATCTTCTATAGGCAGGAAGCAGGAAAATCTTCCAATATTGTTTTCTGAAGTGGGCAAGAAAAGTGGAAGACACATGCCAACAGCCATGGAAAACAATGAACTGAGGAGCATCCCCAGAAAGCAGAATGAATCAAATAACATTTCCCAGCTCCAGAGTAGGGGAAATGGAAATCATCTGCCCAGAAAGAGTTCAGAGTTTCCATGGACCAGTGACTGCTATGTAGTTTCAATTCATCTCCTTTCTAAATGAGAATACTTATATAAGTTATTCTGTCCTCATTTCGCCATTCTATGTTGAGTATGTTTAGAGCAAATTTTTGCCAGCAAATTTTGTTATGTTTTTTGCCAGAACTTAACTTTTTTGATCAAGAGGAGCATGTAATGAACCTAATATAGATCACAATGCCCTGGACTTCAAGTAGGATGCCCCAACTTGAAGAGATTTTGGAAGGTCCTGGGATAGGAGGAATATATTTCACAAGGGGAAGCATGTTAGTAATCGTGCTCAGAAGGCAGAATATGGCAGATTGAGTGAATTAGGGGACCCAGGTTTTCATAACTGCTATATCTTTCCCCTTTGGTACTACTGTCACACTCTAACTCTAGGCTTAACCAAGTGACTGTTTGGATGAGTGAGAAAAACTTGAAACCAGCAGAGGCTTGAAAATTTGCTTGTGCATTTCTGCCTTTTGTCTTTGATTCCTGCCGCTACCATGAGAACCTACCAGGCTAGCCTGCTGAAGGGAATGAAAGACACATAGAAGAGAGCCAAGTTGTTCTAGCTGAACCTATACTAAACCATCCCCAGTCAACTTGCCAGCTAACTGCAGATGCCCAAGATGGCAAAATGAGCTGAGCCTATCCTAGATCAGCAGAATCTTTCAGCCAGACAGTAGACCCACAAGACATAATGATCACTAAGTTTATGTTACACAGCAAGAGTGAACTGATACAGACAGCATGTGTGATGAAATCTATTTACCATCTCAGTAGTAGAGTTCCTTTTAAAGAAGTTGGAGGCAAATTTGAAGGATATTCCCTTATTAATAGATTCGTCTTTTTAGTGATATTCATAAAATCTCAGCTCCATGGACATCTCTAAATTGACAAACAGATAGAAAGAATAGCAGTGAGGTGATACCAATATGAGAATTCAACAAGTCAGTGTCTGAATCATTGAAAACAGCCTTGGTCAGAGATGTGATTATGCCATCTGCCTTAGTCTATTCTCACATGGCTAATAATGACATAACTGAGACTAGGTAATTTATAGAGGAAAGAGCTTTAATTGACTCACAGTTCAGCATGTCTGGGTAGGCCTTAGGAAATTTAGAGTCATGGTGGAAGGGGAAAGAAACATGTCCTTCTTCATGTGACGTCAGGAAGGAGAAGAATGAGAGCCAAGTGAAGGGAGAAGCCCCTTATAAAACCATCAGATCTCGTGAGAACTAACTCACTATCACAAGAACAGGATGGAAAAAACTGTTCCCATGATTCAATTATCTCCACCTAGTTCCTCCCCACAACATGTGGGGGTTATGGAAACTACAATTCAAAAAGAGATTTGGGTGGGGAAACAGTCAAAGCAGATCACCTTCATAGACCAGCTCAGCCTCTTAAATGCAGAATGATGCCCAAGGAGACCACCCTCCACTTAGGAAGGAATCTAGTTTAATTACATTTGATAATTAGATAATGCTGCAATTAAAAATTACACGTTAGATGAATGGGGGGATTCTCAGTGGTATTGGAGAAGAAAGGATTGATCTATGAGATGAATCAAGGACAACCCAACTAGTTGTAGGGTCTAGTTGTAGATGGGGAAATGTGAAAAAGGAGGCATCAAAGGTCATCACAACCTAGTCATTAATCTACTTAAAAACCTTCAATAGCTCCATGAAAACTTACGTGATGTCTCTACTAAAGTCTAAGTTCCATGAAGAACCAAATAATTAAAGATAATCGTCATCATCATCACCATCATCAAATCTAACACTTATTGACTGCGTATTCTTATTACATATCAGGCAGTGTACTAAGAAATTTGCCTTCATTAATTATCTTGTTTACTTTTTACAATATCCTTGGAAAATAGAAACTGATATTATCCCCATTTTACACATGAGAAACTGAAGTCTAGGGAACTTGAAGTGATTTGCCCATGGTCAGGCAGTTAAAACACAACGGAGTCAAAGTTCAAACAGAGGTCGTCCTCTGACTTGAAAACATTCATTCTTAAATATTATCCTATTCTTCCTCTCTTATTGGGATACATGCTAGCTCCCCCGTGTCAACTCAGGTTTGATATGGTATATACGATACATATTTGTTGAGTTAATGAATGAAGAAATGAGAAGAAAATAAATGAATAAAAGGATAAATTGACCACAAACGAGTAAGAGAATAATAGTACTAATGACAGAACCAAAACAAAAACAAAAACAAACAAACAAACAAAAACAAAACAAAACAAAACTGAGAGAAGTCCTGCAAGGCGAAGGCAAGGAAACTTTGCATTTTATTATGGCAATAATAGAATGATAGTTCCTCCATGTGTTCAGGAAGAAATTAGCAAGATGACATTTGAAAAAGAAATTAAGTGAACACAGGTTTTTGGCATCTTTGATATAAAGAAAAATAGGTTATTTATATAGATAAGAATGACCTTTGTATATCTACAAGCAAAAGGCAAAAAAAAAAAAAAAAAAAAAAAGGAAGAAAAAAATGTGGAAAAAAAAGGAGGTTACCAAAATGAGCCAGTGCTCCGGGAGTTTGTTGCTAAGAAAGAAGGCTTCACTAGGTTATGGTCAAACAAGGCCAGCTATAAAGCATTCTTCCCAGGGCACACCTGCTTCTATATTACCTCCCCTAATTAACAAGAACAGCTGAGAATTCATTGATTATGTCCCTATGTGTATTACTCACTCTGCCAGACCCTTGATAATAGAATTCATAATTTAATCTTCATGGAAACACTCTGAGTTTGATATTATTATTTCCATTTTACAGATGAAGTTCAGTGAGAGAAAGATCCTTCTGCTAAAAATGGTGGAAAGGTACAAACTTAGATCTGTCTAACACTAAAACTCTTATGCGTTTTTCTATATCGGGCAAACAAAACTGCCAGACCCTGACTGAAAGAGAGCATTCACCCCTCTTGCCTTCAACGGACAATCTCGAAGAAGAAACTTCTTTTTCCTCCAATACATTTTTCCAAGGAGAGAAACAGTAATAAACATTTCCAATCATGTGTACGTAAGTAGACTTAGTTGAATGATTATAGCAATAATTATTGATTCTTTTATTTAATTCCTTAAAAAGAAAGACATATACCTAACTTTGATTGAACTACCATAATATCATGAAGACAATATAAAACAGTTAAAACAGCAGTAAGTTGCCTTTTCTTTTCCAGCTCAGTGTCTTTATTCTTTTCCATCCTCAATAACTATCTATACCATTTTTGTCCATGTCAGACTATAAGGTTTGACTAAGAATTTGGTCAGCCCCATTATAACTCCTTGTGTGGCACACAAAGGTATTCTCCATGAGATGGAGTCCAAGTCACAGAAGGTTTTGCAGTGGAAAGTTGGAGTCTTTTCTTCACCCTTAGTTACATACTCTGGTGTTAATGGAAGGATTCCTCCATTCCTAATAGAATCTGGGAGAGAGTTAAGAATCCTATGATGGGCACCAGCTTGTTGTCCAACTAGCTGTTAGTCTACCTCTTTCCTGGAGTGTGAGTATAGATTCCACCAAACAAAAGCATTATCTTTCCCCTGTCTAATTCCTGTTTACTCTTTAAGGTTTTATAAGCAGGCATTTTTTGCCGATATTTAAAGTTACTCCTGACTTTTGATCTTCTTTAATTGTCATCTAAGGATATGCATTATCTCCTCCAAGACATTGCAGTTTCTTGTAAGCAGGGATGCCCTAAACACGAGTTTGGGTGATGGCAAAACAAAATTGAGAAGAGAGACTCAGACTGAGAAACTTATTACACAAAATAGGGTAGGATAAGTAATAGGAGGCTGACCCAGCTATACTCTAAATGTGCCAGCAGAGCTTGGTAACCATGCAGGAAAGAGGTAGCAGCAGTCCAGTCAGGCAGGCAGTGTAACAGGGGGTTAAAAAGTCAGGCAGGGAGAACATGGTGATGAGCCTTCCAGATAAAGGTAATATGAATAGGTGGTCAGCACCAGAGGATAAGAATGGCTCCAGCGGGGCCTGGGCTTTATGAACAGGACGCCAGGTATCACGTTATAGGAAGGGGATCTGCCGGTGACAGATGCAGGCTCCAGAAGCATCAGAGTCCTGGAAAAGAAATAAAGACAGGAGAAAACAAGACAGAAACTCTAGAAGTTATTGAAGCTCAGAAATTTGGAGAAGTTGGACGAGGTCAAGGAGAATATGCCACATCTGCAGTCAGAATGATAGTCTTGAGCCCCTATGCCAGATATAGAGCAAAGTGCCTCCCATGTTAGTGTTAGTACCCAGATTGTCTCAGGGAGCCATTGATGAGGTTTATAGAAATTAAGCCAGTCCCTGAAATGACTGTAGATTACATATTTTTAAATTCCACCATGGGTTTACATCTAGAGCTCTGCATGTAGAAGACACTTGATTACAATCACATAGAACTAAGTGTATTATATGTGCTAGACACTAGTCTAAGTGCTTGACATGAGTTATCTCATTTAACCACATCCTAGGATTGTATATACAATTATGCACCAAATAACATTTTGGTCGACAATAGACCATATGTGACAGTGGTCCTAAAAGACCATAATATCATATTTTTACTGTACCTTTTCTATGTCTAGCTATGTGTAGATACACATATACTTACCATTGTGTTATAATTGCTTACAGTATTCAGTACAGTAACCTGCTATAGAGGTTTATAGCTTAGAAGCAATAGGTTATACTATATAGCCTGAGTATGTAGTAGGCTACACTATCTAGGTTTGTGTAAGTACACTCTATAACGTTTGTACAAAATTACCTAATGACACATTTCTAGAAATGTATCCCTGCCATTAAGCAATTAATTATTGTACTATTATTCTTATTTAATAGAAAGAAAGCCAAGGCCCAAGCAGATGAAATAAATTGCCCAAGAGCTGGAAATACTCCCCCTTGAAAACAAGCACAAGACAAAGATGTCCTCTCTCACCACACCTGTACAACGTAGTATTGGAAGTTCTGGCCAGGGCAATTAGGCAAGAGAAAGAAAGAAAGGTATTTGAATAGGAAGAGAAGAAGTCAAACTATCTTTGTTTGAAGATGACATGATCCCATCTTCTCAGCCCAAAAGCTTCTTAAGCCAATAAGCAACTTCAGCAAAGTCTCAGGATACAAAATCAGCATGCGAAAATGGCTAGCATTCCTATACACCAACAAGAGGCAAACTGAGAGCCAAATCATGAATGAACTCCCGTTCACAATTGCCACAAAAAGAATATAATACCTAGGAATACAGTTAACAAGGAAAGTGAGGACCTCTTCAAGAGGAACTACAAACCACTGCTCAAAGAAGTCAGAGAGGACATGAACAAATGGAAAAACATTCCATGCTCATGGATAAGAAGAATCAATATCGTGAAAATGGCCATATTGCCCAAAGTAATTTGTAGATGCAATGCTATTCTCATTAAACTACCATTCACATTCTTCACAGAATTAGAAAAAACTATTTTAATATTCATATAGAATCAAAAAAAAAAAAAAAAAAAAAGCCCAGAGAGCCAAGACAATCCTAAGCAAAAAGAACAAAGCTGGAGGCATCACACTATCTGATTTCAAATTATACTACAAGGCTACAGTAATCAAAACAGCACGGTACTGGCTCAAGAATAGATACATAGACCAACGGAACAGAATAGAGAACCCAGAAATAAGACCGCACACCTACAACCATCTGATTCTGACAACCTGACAAAAACAAACAATGGGGAAATAATTCTCTATTTAATAAATGGTGCAGGGAGAACTGGCTGGCCACAATATTCAACATTCTTAAAGAAAAGAATTTTAAACCCAGAATTTCATATCCAGCCAAACTAAGTTTCATAAGCGAAGGAGAAATAAAATCCTTTACAGATAAGCAAATGCTGAGAGATTTTGTCACCACTAGGCCTGCCTTACAAGAGACCCTGAAGGAAGCACTAAACATGGAAAGGAATATCCGGTACCAGCCATTGCAAAAACATGCCAAAATGTAAAGACCATCGAGGCTAGGAAGAAACTGCATCAACTAATGAGCAAAATAACCAGTTAATATCATAATGGCAGGATCCAGTTCACACATAACAATATTAACCTTAAATGTAAATGGACTAAATGCTCCAATTAAAAGACACAGACTGGCAAACTGGATAAAGAGTCAAGACCCATCAGTCTGCTGTATTCAGGAGACCCATCTCACACGCAGAGACATACATAGGCTCAAAATAAAGGGATGGAGGAAGATTTACCAAGCAAATGGAGAACAAAAAAAAGCAGGGGTTGCAATACTAGTCTCTGATAAAACAGACTTTAAACCATCAAAGATCAAAAGAGACAAACAAGGCCATTACATAATGGTAAAGAGATCAATTCAACAGGAAGAGCTAACTATCCTAAATATATATACACCAAATACAGGAGCACCCAGATTCATAAAGCAAGTCCTTAGAGACTTACAAAGAGACTTAGACTCCCATACAATAATAATGGGAGATTTCAACACTCCACTGTCAACATTAGACAGATCAACGAGACAGAAAGTTAACAAGGATATCCAGGAATTGAACTCATCTCTGCAGCAAGCAGACCTAATAGACATCTATAGAACTCTCCACCCCAAATCAAGAGTATATACATTCTTCTCAGCACCACATCACACTTATTCCAAAATTGACCACATAATTGGAAGTAAAGCACTCCTCAGCAAATGTACAAGAACAGAAATTATAACAAACTGTCTCTCAAACCACAGTGCAATCAAACTAGAACTGAGGACTAAGAAACTCAATCAAAACCGCTCAACTACATGGAAGCTGAACAACCTGCTCTTGAATGACTACTGGGTACATAACGAAATGAAGGCAGAAATAAAGAAGTTATTTGAAATCAATGAGAACAAAGATACAACATACCAGAATCTCTGGGACACATTTAAAGCAGTGTGTAGAGGGAAATTTATAGCACTAAATGCCCACAAGAGAAAGCTGGAAAGATCTAAAATTGACACTCTAACATCAGAACTAAAAGAACTAGAGAAGCAAGAGCAAACACATTCGAAAGCTAGCAGAAGG